>NC_068309.1:22095087-22395087 GCF_025860055.1 Xyrauchen texanus | reverse complement strand
ACAAATGTGAATGTGGTGGCATTAATGCTGTCATTAAACTGCGATGCTCCAGACAATAGATAGCCTGTTCATGTTGATGTGCTCACCTCGTTGACTAACAGGCTGTCCTCAGACTGTGAGCTCACAGGGAAGGACAGGCAACAATCGATGCACTGTTCTTCAATCAACACAGAGAGAGCTGAATGTATCTCGGACCAGTCAAGAGAAATCCCCGTTTTCAAACACGCTTCGTTTTCTCACTGTGACCTGATCTCCATCAATTTCCTCTTTTTCTTTTTTTTTTTTTTTTCCTGCCTGCAGTGTTTCCTGTGACCAAATCTGCAGCATTACACATCTTCCCTTCCTAACCCATACATCTTTTCTCTTTTCAGATCATCTCTACTCTTTTTCACTGTCTACCTTTTTTCTACATCTGTTCATTTATTGACACACTGCATGTCTGCTTGGTGTGAGAATCAGATGGCGACAGTCCAATCATAATCACTCGTGCTCTGATAAGGATTTTATTAAAGCAGTACTCTGCAAACCTTCCATCTGTGCATTTTAGGCTCAACCTTCATAACCATTCCCATGTGAAGAATGGGGTTCTGGAAAAGTTTAGGTAAATACCTCAGCCTAAACAATATAATTTTTTTTTGCTTTCTCTTTGCAGTCTCACTCCGAGTCTAAGCCCACGGTGCGCTCTAACATGCCCCACTCCACGGCGGATGAGCAGCCACACATCGGCTGCTACAGGCTTCTGAAAACCATCGGCAAAGGCAACTTTGCCAAGGTCAAACTAGCAAAGCACATCCTCACTGGAAAAGAGGTGAGGAGTGTGTGTGTCCATCGAAGCTTTTGACAAAATTGTCAGACAATGTTATGTGACAAAAGGTAAAATGTAGGCTGCTTAAGTGGACCACGATTTTTATGATGATAGAATTGTCTGTTTTAGGGATTTAACGATTATGACAATTAATTGTCATACTAAAGGTTTATGTGTGCTTACACCTTAAGTAATTTATTCATATTTAACTTGGAATCATATAATCAAATAGGGGATTTGTGATTTTCTTTAAGGCTTTAAAAACAAATTATCTCAGAAAATTAATTGGACCATTTTACATTTAAAATCTTTTTGGAACCCAGCCAACCTGAATAGCTTATTATATTATACAATAGTAAATTATTTGTCCTAAGTCACTTTTTAAAGGGTTAGTTCACCCAAAAATGTAAATCCTCTCATACTTACATTTAAGCCATCCCAGATGTGTTTGACTTTACTTCTTCAGCAAACCCGAAGTGAAGATTTTTATAAGCACATTTCAGATCTTTTTGTCCTTACAATGGAAGTATACAGTTGCCATCAGTCTGCTGGCTATTTGACGGTCCATAAGGCATATTTAGGCAGCAAAGAAGTAATCCACACAACTCTAGTTGATCAATTAATGTCTTCTGAAGCAAATCGATTGGTTTGTTTAAAAAAAATAAATAGATAATTAAACAGTATTCACTTTAAAATATCCCTTCCAGCAAGCAACCAACGCATCAGATGTGAGCACAATCACACATTCATGCGAGAAGTCAGAAGCACGCACTTTGGATACAACAGAGGAACGAGAGTTAGGTCATTTCAAACAGCAACTAGAAGCAGCAATTTTAAGTTAAAACGTTGTAGTTATCAATTTGTTTCTTACACCATCCTATCAATTTGTTTCAGAAGACATTAATTGATCAACTGGAGACATGTGGATTACTTTTATGCTGCCTAAATATAAATTTTGGACCATCAAATAGCCAGCAGACTGATGGCACCTGTATACTTCCATTGTATGGACAAAAAGATCTGAAATGTGCTTTTAAAAATCTTCACTTGAGTTCTGCTGTTGGAAAGTCATCACATCAGGGATGGCTTAAAGGTAAGTAAATCATAAGAAGATTTTCATTTTTGGGTGATCTTACACTTTAAGGCTCTTTAATTAAAACCACAAGCCCTTATTTGGTGCAAAAGAAGACCTTTGTGATTCTGTGTTTATTGGAATAAAGAAACATTTACAGTCATCTCCACAAAATTAGAGCAAGCGGCCCTTTCCTACTCCGTTATTGTGCATAATTTGGAATTCCCAATGTGCTCCCAAGTCCTCGTGGTGGCGTAGTGACTCGCCTCAATCCGTGTGGAGGAGGACGAATCTTAGTTGCCTACGCATCTGAGACAGTCAATCCGTGTATCTTATCACGAGGCTTGTTGAGACGTAGCATGTGTGGAGGCTCATGCTATTTTACGCGGCATCCATGCACAACACACCATGCTCCCCACCTCACTAACCCAACGTGACTCTACCCACCCTAGCAACTGGGCCAACTGGTTGCTTAGGAAGCCTGACTGGAGTTACACAGCATGCCCTGTATTTGAACTTGCGACTCAAAGTGTGGTAGGCAGCGTCTTCACTTGCTGAGCTACTCAGGCCCCATTAATGACCAATAATATTTGCCATTAAGCAAACTTTAAATTCAAGTGAAACCTGTACACTTTGTTTACAATCAAAATCCTCGTGGGAGTTTGCCATGAACCTCCGCAGACATCACGCATTTCAGAGCACTTCAGAAGTGGTTAAACTTCACATGCTCTTAAGGAGCTGATCTGAGTTTGGTGCAGGTCAGAGAGACGAGTTCATTTGGAGAGCTTGCTTAATATTATAATTCTGGGAAATTCGACAAAAGCATGCCATTCCTGGCATTTCTATATTCACTTAAAATTCCCTTATTTGGGTAGTAAAATGTGATTTTAAATTTTAAGTGCAATATAATAAAACATTTCTGATATAATCACAAGACAATTATTTAATTGCGACAGGCCTAGCCGGCATGTCAATTTGCGTACATACCATGCACTGAAAGTAAGTACCTCACTGGTGATTGGAATGTACATACCATGTTATCCACATACGGAGGTGGTCGAAAACACGTGACCACATCAGGCTTATAGTTTTCATCTGATTGAATGCATTCAAACACACCTTTCATTCACTTACAAACCTGTCAATCAACCGCTGTGACAAAACAAGAGTTTTAAACTTTGAGGGTAACTTGCTGTTTTAAAAGGAAATAACCATCCGACAGGAAAATTTGAGAATGCATCACCCAATGTAGTGGCCATACAATGAGTTGGCAGCTGAATCAAATGCGTCTTTTACTCTAGACAAGAGCACTATTGCAGTTTGACATATGCTTGGGAGACAATGGTCATCTGGAGAAGAGATCCGAAATAGGGTGCTTGAAAGACTCTGAAAGCTGCTCAGGAAATGTTTCAGCAAGTTATGGAAGGAACCGTGGGAGTGGACTCGAGTGGGTGCGATCCTGTGAAAGGCTATAGAAGAGTGCAGCACACATCTGTTAGGACGCACGCTCCAGAATGCGCTAGCCGAGAATGAAAATGCGCATGTCATTTAAATCGGACATGCAACTCATTAAATATTTTTATATTCAAAAATATTATATACCAATTTTCTGAATCACTATTTATTTGATTTTTAACCGTTTTTAAATTGATTATTGACCAACACAAACAATTATCAGTTCAAAAATTATGTCATGATCGATGCATGTGAATTGGCAGGATCATTAATCGAAGCATCGAGAAAATTAGGGAATTGTTACTCCCCTAATCAATGCAATATTGTGACAAAAAAGAATCCCGATCGCCATAGCCCTCATATCGCCATAGCCCTAGTGTGCACTTCCTGCTAAATGAGCTGATCATGTGGCCTTATACAGTCCAGTTTTCATTGACAAACTCATTGACATATACTGTATAAATGTTGCTGTGGTCATCTCTGATTTCTGCACTGGCCACTCAGTACCTGCTACAGTACACTTAACATTCCGAGCGGCTTGTTTTGAATACCCCCTGCCTGCTAAAATGAGACTGCGTGAATGTGACACACCAATAATGCACCACATGTCTCCCGGACACAGTGAGGGGCTTTAGAATTATAGATCAATGGGGAAGAGGTGAAAAAAACTCTGCTGGAGCACAGCGCTGTAATCTCCATGCTGCATGGTGAATTGTTTCCTGATGATGTGAGATTGTGATCCTTATGAAGGCAGACCGAGGCTGATGTCTGTCTGCAGCCTCAGGCCTTTTCTAAGTCTTTGCCTTAACCAAACTCTACACTCTCTGTCAGGTGGCAGTGAAAATCATAGACAAGACTCAGCTCAACTCCTCAAGTCTTCAAAAGGTGAGTCTGCATTCACCCTCAGCATTGATTGGGTCAGAAATGAATTTTTCCATCAAGGGGTAATATTTGCCACCTGTATTGTTTTGAGACATTTTTACTTTTATGTTGGTACATTTTTCTAATTATAAAAAAATCGACTGTGTAAAATTCTAATTAGAATCGAGTATCTATTACCTCTTCATAAAATGAAATCAGAATCATAACTCATAATGTAATAATAAGAGTAGCTATGCCTACAATAAAATATAACTAAAATAGAAAGGGGCGTTTGCCCTGAACTCATCTTAATTTCTGAGAGTAAACTTTTAGGGTTTTACTGGTAATTTGTTTTCTTTTTAACCCTTCCACCCTTATGTTGCTTCTCTTCCTGTTGCCTCATGGCTTTCAAGTTGCAAAGCTTTTACTCCACAGGGTCTATGTCAGGGCAGGCAACTAATTATAGAAAATAAGACCCAAATACTTCCTGAAGTAAAGGGTTGGGTGGAGGTTTTAAACCAGATCTACTTGCACAAACACGAGATATTTATGCACTGTTAGGGAAAAACACATCATCTGTTTGCTGCACTATTGATATCATTTGTCTCTTGTTTCCAGCTATTTCGGGAAGTGATGATCATGAAGCTGTTGAATCACCCAAATATTGGTGAGCTTAAATGAAAGCCAAATCATCCTTAAGTCTCTCAGCTCGAATCTCCACTTTTCCGGTTTTAGCTTTTTTTTTTCTTCATGTTTTCAGTTAATTAAGCCTTGTCCAAATGTCAGTGTAGTACTGTGCAGCTTGATTTGATGGCAGTAAAACCTCCTGTGAATAACCCAAATAAAAATTATTCTGGGTACTCATCACGCATGCTGTATGTAACATTGCCACCCAACATATATTGTTTTTAAATAATGCAAAATGTGTTTAAAGGGATAGTTAAAAAAATATTTTTTGCTCACTCTATTGCTGTTCAAAACCCATATGACTTTCTTCACTGAAAATTATTTTTTTTCCATAAAAGTAAAGTGAATGGTGACTGAGTTAGGTTCTGCGTAATCTCAAATTTCAAGCAAGAAAGGCATCTAGGTTTGGACAAAATAAATGACAACATTTTCACAATGTACTGTCCCTTTAAGTTGAACCTTCCTTACACTCCTCCTTTTTTCCTTCCCCCCTCTTGTAGTGAAGTTATTTGAAGTGATTGAGACAGAGAAGACCCTCTACTTGGTGATGGAATATGCCAGTGGAGGTTAGAGCTCTCCTGACCCACTTTTACCTAATTTGTCTATTTAATTACAATTGACCTGGCTCTTTCTGCTATCAAAAGAGATGCGTCCCTATCTGTCAAAAGCTCCGTCAGAGCTTTCTCTTGTGTGTAAGCATCATATCGGTCTCTCTTGTGAGCGTGACTGTTGTTCCTCTTGCTTTACAGGTGAGGTGTTTGATTACCTCGTAGCCCATGGTAGAATGAAAGAGAAAGAGGCCAGAGCCAAATTTAGACAGGTGAGATGCAGTGAATTTAGTTTTTTCACTTGTACTTTGTTTGGGGTATGATGTGGTATTGCAACATTGAAGGACCGTCTACTCGCATAACGTGCAGTCATTGCAGCAAGATAAGGTTTTAACCTTTTCTAGGCATGTTTTTAAATGATCAATCTAAAAAGTTTTGGAGAAACATACATTTACTTGCAGAACACTTCAGAACACCATTGATATCCATGAAATCAACATGCTGTGACAGACTTTCATAGTAATTCACTAAATCGAGACCCTTCCCATAACGATATTCCAACCACAAGTATTCACTAGAGACACATTTGAGATTTGTTAATATCAGGTGTTAACACTTATGGTTGGATCACATTAGACCAGATGCAAATTCCAGGTTTAAATAGGGCCTAACAGTGGCTCAAGTTTGCCCAAAACAAAGCTATTCACTCAAGCTAATGTTGAAGACGGAGGTACCGAATCTTTGTTTTTCTGTGCAGATTGTTTCGGCGGTGCAGTACTGTCATCAAAAGTGCATCGTCCACAGAGACCTTAAGGTCAACATTTACATATCCTCACACTATGTATTCTTCAATATTGAAGCCAGTTGCTTTTGTTCTTCATTACAAAATTTCTTAAAACGCTCTGTTGTGTACAGGCGGAGAACCTACTCCTGGATGCAGACATGAACATAAAAATAGCTGATTTTGGCTTTAGTAATGAGTTCACACTGGGCAACAAACTAGATACATTTTGTGGCAGCCCTCCCTATGCTGCCCCCGAGCTCTTTCAGGGCAAAAAGTATGATGGGCCGGAGGTGGACGTCTGGAGCCTGGGGGTTATACTGTACACACTGGTCAGTGGTTCTTTGCCATTTGATGGACAGAACCTAAAGGTGAGCAGAGAAGATTGAAGGCAGATCTACAGCAACTTTTAATTATATGCTAAATGGTGGTTTGTGTTTTATCAGGAGCTGCGAGAACGGGTTTTGAGGGGCAAGTACAGAATTCCCTTCTACATGTCCACAGATTGTGAGAATTTACTGAAGAAATTCCTTATACTCAACCCAACCAAGAGAGGGAGCCTTGAGGTTTGTACACGCATATTCACTTGAATTTCAAATCGGCATTAAGCTTGGTCTACACTGCAGCTGGTTCTGGCCCAAAACTGCCCACCTAGACAAGAAAGGGGTGTTTAATTTATGTTTAAAGTAGGGCTGTCGATTTAACGCGTTAATTCGGTGCAATTAATTTGACAAAAAATAACGTGTTAAAAAAATGTACGCATTTAATCATAATGCCCCCCCGGACCATAATAAGGAAGAGTCCTGAGAAATGCAAGCTTGTAGTACCACCTGTTTACTCCAGAGGACAGTAAGTGAAATTTCAGCTGTATGAGCAACACGCAGTTTATACAGTGAAGAAAACGCTTCAGTAGGCAGAACAACACGTTCTTGCGTTCAAAACACTTGAAGGAGCACAAGTGCGAACTAGGGGATCTCAAGATGTGTTTAAAGATTGAGTATTAAACTATATTTAACTTGAAACAGTGAACTAAACATTTTATGTTTATAATGCAACACACCAGAGACGCTACACAAGCATGTTTGACGCTGGATTGAGATCCAAAATTTGGAAATTACCCATACATTTTTAATCACGAATAAAATTAAAGATATTTCCTTACAAACTTATTTATAAGTACTACCTCACAAATTATTTTCTTGTAGAGAGATTTAATTGTGATGTCGATATATTCTGTACATTTTAGAGATCATATTATTCCCAGCTTTCAACTTTGTTTTGAAAATGTTTTATTCTTTTTTTTTTTTTTTAGCTATGACATGTCTCTTCATAAGGAATATTATTTGATTAATGTTCTGCTTTTGTTGGCAAAGTTTAGTATTCATAAATGTAAGTATGGTGGTTATAAACCATTAGTTTTCATTTTTAATTCAGAGGTTCAGCAATACCTAAGAACAATTTCCAATCTGAATAACAAGAAAGCTGTAAAGTGTATTGAAATATGTAAAAAATTTGATATTTTTATTAAACTTTATTTATTTTCCTTTTAGTTGTTGTTTGTTTTAATATACCTCTTGGCTCTAGATGTAAAAGTTTTATAAGCATTAATAAAAAATATATTAAAGAAAATGTCTGACGCAGGTGTAAATTTGACGGGTCCTTAAACAAGACCTCATAATAAATCTCGAACCGACTGACAAATTCACTTGTGAAATGGATTGCTGTGAACTGTATGCCAATGATTGTCTTATGATCAATAATATGGTGGTAAACAATACATTGTATTCTAAAGCCGCTTTTTGTATTGTCTTATCAATGATTAAGAATGTAATGCATTTTAATTATCAGAATTATTTTATTTTTATATATATATATGTATGTATGTGTGTGTGTGTATGTGTGTGTGTGTATATGTATCTCTCATTGTTAAATATTTAAAGATAATTATATATTGATATAAATATGTATAATCATTATATATTGAATTATTGTTATATGAGGGGCTTTCTCAGCAAATATTTGTATATGCGTTTACTTAATCGGGACACCATGTAATTCATTCGATTAAAAATTTTAATCGATTGACAGTCCTAGTTTAAAGTGACCAACCACAATTTGGGTTGACATTTAGGGTAATCATTTATGTTCCACATTTCGGTCACTGCGCACCCACTTTATAAAAGCAAAGACCCTTTTGCATCATGCTACCATAGACCAGCAATCAACAGTTTAGCTACTCTAACATTCTCCTGCTCTTTTCTTCTGCTTACACCCAGCAGCAGATCATGAAGGACAGGTGGATGAATGTGGGCCATGAGGATGATGAGCTGAAGCCCTACATCGAACCCCAACCTGACTACAAGGACCCTAAGAGGACAGGTCAGCACCCCAGCAGTGCGGGGGGTTGGAAGAGAGGTGGGGCAGATGTGGCCCGGGGCTGTGGTGGTGGTGGTGGGTGGGATTTGAGACACACATGGGTTATATTTGGGTGATAAATCTTGGTGATGGGACTGGATCTGAATTCCTTGCTGAGCGTCTTTATTTGTGAGTTACAGCAACGATTGATGTTTTTCCTGCTTCTGTTTTCTTGTCTCTCTTCTGTGTGTGGATTGTGCATTAGTAATATTTCTGTTCGTTATAATACTATTTTAGTTAAGGTTTGAGAATGTTGGAAACTACTTCATGTCATCAAGCTTTTTTTTTATCTACTACATTTACATTAATTCATTTAGCAGATGCTTTTCTCCAAAGTGAGGAACATGGCAAGCAATAGCAATACAATTCTTTCTTTCATCTATCTCTTCAGATATAATGCTACGTATGGGATATTCTCTAGATGAGATACAGGACTCCCTTATCAACCAAAGATACAATGATGTCATGGCAACTTACTTATTACTGGACTATAGAAACTCTGAGGTATGTTACTCGAAAGACAATGTAAATTTATGTGTGTTTGTGAAGTGTAGTGTGATAACTTATGTTTGGATCCATATACTGATGCTTGTTACATTTACATTATGGTCAAACATTTAGCAGACACTTACCCAAAGCAAGGAGACAAGAAAATCATCACACTTGTAGAACCACAATACAGAGTTTCGAGAGTAAATCAGAGTTCTGCAGAATTGTGCTGGTATGGAAGAAAAGTTGATGATGCTTTTTTTAAAACATTTTTTATTCATTTCTCTTAGCTGGATGAGCTCTCAATAAAGCCCCGCCTAGGCACTGACCTCACAAACAATGCCCAATCACCTTCTCACAAGGGACAACGTAGTTCCTCCAATCTGAAGTCCCGCAGATCAACAGACCAAAGTAAGCCATTATTCTGCTACTCATCAGCCACCATTTCCCTTAGGTTTGTTTGACTTTTAAACACTCAAACTTTAAACTTTTCAGTTATGTGTCATTTTGTCCCTCTCCACTGCAGGTTCCTCCAAGCGTCCTCAGGGTGACAGTAAGCACATTGCTGGTTCAGGCAGCTCCACTAAAGTCCCTCCCAGCCCACTGATCTCCGGAGACCATAAGAAGACTCCTACCCCTTCCACCGTGAGTACAGAACCACTGTGGAACTGAAGACTGATAAACCGCATGCTTCTGATCTCAAATCACTGATCTCTCTGTGCTTTATCTCTGTATGCCATATAGAACAGCATCCTCTCCTCAGGCACCAGCCGCAGCAGGAACTCTCCAATCACCGAGAGAGCCACTCTGGGAGTACAGAATGGCAAGGACAGGTACTGCCACATTTCAGTTTATAAACAGACTTTATGATGAATCAGATGGGATCAAACTCATGTTCTACAAACTGGACCTGAATTAAATGTGTGGTAATTAAAGGAATAGTTCACTCAAAAATGAAAATTCTCTCATGACTTACTACCTTTTAAGCCATCCCAGATGTTTATGACTTTCCTTCTTCAGCAGATCCGAAGTTAACATTTTTACAAGCACATTACAGCTCTGTTTGTTCATACAATGCAAGTAAATGGGTGCCATCAGGCTGCTGGCTATTTGATGGTCCAAAAGTTATATTTAGGCAGCTTATAAATAATCCACACAACTCCTGTCGATCAATTCATGTCTTCTGAAGCAAACCGATAAGTTGGTGTAATTTTTTTTTTTTTTACTTTAAATCATTGCTTCCAGCCAGTGCTGGATTGTTGTTTGAAATTACCTAACGATACAGTGACGTTCGTTCCTCTATTGTATAGAAAGCATGCGTTTCTGACCTCACGTGTGAATGCTCCATTGTTAATAAACATAATTATCTTTTAATTATCATGTATATTTTACACAAACCGATCGATTTGTTTCAGAAGACATTAATTGATCAACTGGAGTCACGTCGATTACTTTTATATTGCCTATATAATATGCCTCTTGGGCCAAAAACAGCATCAAACATTCACTTGCATTGTATGGACAAACTGAGCTGAAATGGCTTATCAAAATCTTCACTTCAGTTTTGCTGAAGAAGGAAAGTCAAACTAATCTAGGATGGTTTAAAGATAATTAAATCATGAGAGGATTTTCATTTTTGGGTGCCCTAACCCTTTCATAATTTAGCTTTTGTTTCAATATTAATTTCAGTTTGTCCTTTTAATTTAGGATCGACATTAAGTGTCTCAAACTTGCCTAGTGGCATTTTTATTTTAATTAAAGGCAGGTTGTAAAGGTTTTTTATAAATATATCCTGTATCTACAATTAATTTGTGAACCTTTTATTTAAATTAGTTTTGTTTTTTAGTTTGTTTTTTATCAGTTAACGAAAAAAAAAAAATTTTCATTTTAGATTTCGTTAACAATAACACTGATTAGAAGTAGTGTATGCATGTATGTTTATATTTACAATGTTTGGAAAGCTTCTCTGCTCTCGACTCATTCTGTCATTCTGCTGCCCTGCCAGCATGGGAAACATAATCCTGTTATATGCACACACACATACATTCTCACATTGAAAATTGCGCACATTCAAGCATACAGTGCGAAGCTGAAGTCTTTTCAGATAGATTTGCACCACCTTTGGGATTTCAGATTTAGTGCAAGTATTAAAGAAAAGATGAATCATGCACAAATTAATGCACAGCTGCAGTGAAATGCTAAAGCCTCTATTCAAGAGCTTGACAGCTTAGGTTTGAAATCGTATTCATTCAATACAACGTGTATATGTGGTATGCTGTCGATAACCACAGACAACACTTGACTGGTCTCTCAGTTTATACACATAAATGGGAAATGCATTTTCAGCTATAGGCTTTCATCACGAATAGATTTTTTTTTACATATAGGGTTGTTTCACTCTTTAAAAATAAGATAGTCATTACACGTTAGCATGAGACTTGTTATAGAATATAACCAACCCTGTCTTTCTAAAGTTTTGTCCAGTCTTTCCACTCATGTCATGACCACCTAAAAAGTAATCATGTGTAATCTTTTGTTTAGAATACATGCAATGATAGCAGGAATGGACATTAAGTGAAGAATTCATCAGACTGATTTAAACCAATTACTGATCAGTGTATGAGTCCATACACTCCTACTACTACTAATAATAATTAATAAATATATATATATAATTTTTTTCTTTTTTTTTCTTGCTGCACACTAATCTGTCTCAGATAATATTTTTCTGATGCAGTTGAAACTTTGTGATGCAGCACTTTTCGTACTACGGTCTCCTGAATCTCTTAATGTTGTATTCCCTTTTTATAATTCGCTTTGGATCAAATCATCTGCCAAATGAATAAATGTAAATGTATGAGTCCTTTTGAGAATTTCAATAGAGCTCAAAGCAATTTGTTTGTGAATTGGGCTACAGTAGTCGCATTGTAAGTTTGTTTTTAAGTGCCACCAGTGAAGGCAGCTCAATAGAATGAAGTGTTTTGGTAGTCAAAAAAGCATTTGGCCACATAGCATTTGAGGTGTAAAGGTTCATCTGTCCTGAATGCATTCTGAACAGCAGTGAAGCAGTACCCCTCAACTGTCAATCAACTGCAGCACTAGAACAAGAGTTTAAACTATACTGGTTACGTGCGGCTTTTAAAGGAAATACCCGTCCAGTCCAAAACATTTAAAAAGCGAATACATATACAAGCATGAGAATTTCACACTGATATTCAGTGTATCACATATCAACATGTAGAGACACAGATAACAAGCACACACATCTTAAGCTTAGGTTAATAAAGGTAACTCCACTAAAAATATGGATAATTCGGCAAGAAATGTTGCAGTTGTTTAGATTGAATTTCAAATACTTCTAGGAGATCTAGTGCACCGGTTTTATTTGCGTTAGCATCTTTTGTCTTTTGACAAAAAGTCTTTGAATTACTTTTTTGCGTTTTATTATCATGCAGTAGCACACTGACATAGTGATTGATGTATGTGGTCATAAAACAGAGACCCTCCCCTACAAATCCAAACACAAGTGATCACAGGAGACTCATTTAAGGGACCACATGTTTGCAGTTATATCTATCGTCTCGGATCACTCGAAGCATCTTAATACCAGGTGTAAACGGGGGTCTAACAAAAAATACAAACTTCACACTGCTATTAAACTTAATGGCCTGCTTGTCTGCTATGCTTCTGGGACAACTGCTTTATAGTAAACATGTTTTTGTTCATTTTTACAAACACAGAGGTGAGTCAAAATGTTCTATGGTAAAGGACAGCATGCCTCAGGTGCTGTTGATTGGGCCCACGATGTAAATAACCTGGAAAATGTCTTTAATGTTTTCCAGTAAGGTGTGCTGTGTTGAACTCATGCAGTTGCAGTTAGAGTACTGCTGATGTTCTGATACATTACCACTGATTGAAACTCATGCAGTAAATCCCATCCCTTAATCTGGAATTAGTTAATCTGGCAGACCCCCCTTTACCAGGTTACACACACCGAGAAAGAGAGCGGGAGAAAGAAAGAGGGAGAAATGGGAACTGAAGAGCAGCAGTGTAATAAGGATGCTTAAGTTTGCTTGAGGTGACAAGCAGTGACGCATTCAGAATGCTGACACGGAAAGAACGCTGAGTTTTATGTATGTGTGCAAGGTCAAATTGCAGAGTAGCAATAAACACAGACATTATGGCACTGACGGAACACCTGTCACAAGATCACACACACAAACAGACGAATACACGCATGCATCTACAGTCTGTCATCTGCTTTTATACTGCTATCTATTCTGCAAGTATTATCATAAGTTTGATGCAGTTTACCTATTTAATAATTTAGGTGATTATTCAGAAGCTTTTAAATGCACGTCATGCCTTTAAGGCTTATACTGTCAGTCCGTTTCACGCTTTTAATCATCACTGCAGCTCAATACAGATTCTCACTGAATGAGAGAGAGCGAGCTTTCCAGTGATAATGCCAGTTTAATTTGAGTTTGACAGGCTGTGTGATCTTCAGTGATAAAAATGCCTAAAAATAGACATTTTATGACCAAAATATCCCCCGAAGATCAAATCTGCATTATCAAAATGAGTGTTGTATTTTTATTTCCTTGTGTGTTCTTTTGTCTGATATAACCCTATTATTTCTCCAATTTTCCAACCATACTTTCACCCTTGCTGAATCTAACGTGTCTGCTTTACAACCTCACCCATACCTCCCTCCACTCTGTATGTGGGGGTGTCTGTACATGGGGGCTGTTGTGATTCGTCCCCCCCAGCCTGAACACTCCAGGGTCCCGCTCATCCACCGCCTCAGCAGCCACGGTCCTCGCCACCTCATCCCGCACCCGCCACCACAAGTCCATGTCCACCTCCTCCCATCCAAGCCCCCCAGACATCCACATACATCGCCCCAGGCAAGTGGCAGTTATTGCCAGACTCGAAGAGTGGGGGATTCAACTTCAAGAACTAGGGACCAAGAGAGAATTGAAGTTTTGTTGTCTGAGATTTTTCAGATTTCTAATGTGGGACTCACTTTATATTAGGTGTCTTTAACTGCTGTGTGCCAGGGTGAGAGATTAACGGATGTTAAAAGTGACAAATGTCCCCAAAATTCAATATGTGGAGTCAAATTTTTTTTTACATCTGATATATTTTGTATTTTATTTCATTTTCTATTCTAGGCCTAGGTATACATAATATTACATAAAACATAAGCTATAATTACTTGGTTAGGGAATTTATGGAAATACATTATAGTGTTTGACAGCTTTTTTTATGATTGGAAAAAATAAATGCCCCTGCAAATCAAATCCAGGGGGCAAATATCGGCCCTTAGTAGGAAAGGTAATTTCTGACTTAGCTGTGAGCTTTCATAACAAAAATTAAAAAAAAAATACTAAGATGATGATGCAACATACTTATTTTACACATCGTTACATTGTACTTAAATGTGAAGTACCTGCATGTAGTTACACTGTTGATGCGAACCATTACCCTAAACGTCCATATCCCTACCTCAAATGTGAATATCATGACAGTTTTGCTAAACAACACGTATGTACCTAGCGCACACTACATGACTCAAGAAGTGCTTTCACTCTAGAACTTTTGGTTCACACCCGGGTTCAAATGACGTCAAAGTTTGGTTCGTTTGGATGATGTGAACACTTTCCCTCAACTCGGGTGCGCACCCGCAAACTGCACCCAAGTCCACTTGAAAAGGTGGTCTGGGGTACGGTTTATGTGAGCTCCAGTATGGTTCGTCGCTAATGTGAACGCAATTGTACCAAATTGCGGAAGTGAACCGCTATTGATGTATAATTTGCATCTTTACTGGCAAATTATATTTACTGATCGGAATTATAATGGTATATTGCATTTCTCATACATGCTTGTCTACAAATAAATCTCCAGAGAGTAGCTCACATTCTTCACATCTCTTGCAACGCATCCGCAGGCTCACAGCAGACAAACGCTAACATTAATCACATCATTGCACATTCAACTCATCAGTGGCAAACATACACGTGTGTCTTTCTTTGCAGTTAATGTTTGGGTGGTAAATCTAAAGAGAGGAATACTTTGACAGCACAGTGAAGCTGACTTCTTGAGTAGTTACCTTGTTACAGCTGCTGCTTGTACTCGCGTTGATGATGCAATCAAACCGCAGTTCGGACTAAAATAATATGACGCGAATATAGACCAGCAGAGGCACAGAACCTAACTATGGTTCGGTCCAAACAATCGAACTGTGTGAAAGCACCCTAGCTCATTTCCTTAAATGCTTTGAGTCGGCAACTGGTCTGTGACTTGATGTCTCTCATTGCATGACCATCGTTTCTGTGATTCGCCCAACTCATCGCAAAAGCTATACGACAGATTTCAAGCCTGTTTCAAATCTGGCCATTGAGTCGTCAGGTGTCCACACTGTCAGGGATGAATCGTTGTGTAGTTGATATACACAATCAGTCATGTAGTGTGCACATCGACACGAGAGAAAACAAATCCTGTGCATTGCAGGGCACCGACTGCATGTCGTGTAGTGTGCGCTTAGCTTAAGTACATTATATCAAATGTTTAAAAGAATAGTTCACCCAAAAATCTAAATTTGGTCTATTATAATTCTGCTCCCCTTCATGTCATTCCAGACCCGTGACTTTCTTTTCTTATGCGGAACACACAACTTACATTAACAATTTTTAAATTCTGATACGCAATGACAAATATTAACCCATTCGCATATTTGCACCACCTACAAGGACCGTTGCAACATGTTACCTGCTCAAGGAATATGATGTGAGATTTACTACTGTCAAATCTTGAGTGCTCAAACTTTTATGACTTGTCAGGGAGGGTCACGGTTATGTTCCTTCTATGCTGCTCACTGGTCACACAACCGTGCTGAAGAGTCTAACATTACAACCTGTGGGCAAAATTGAGACCGGTACCAGAGTTAGTTGTCCTTTGTACTAATTCATTTTTTTACTTCACTGGCACCAGTGCTAACAATTAAAAGTAAGCATACCGCCATGTTTTATGATAACTAAATTATGACACAATCTTCATTTTTGGGTAAACTAAACTTAATGGAAGTACATATTAGTTAAAGACACCTAACATATAAATGGGACCCGAATATGTGACATCCATGGACAAGAACCATTGACATCTAGTAAAAAAATGGAATGACAGTTAAAAGGCCCGTGATCATCTCCTAACCCCACCTACATTTCCCTCACCAGTTCTTTGTCACAATAACACCACTTTCTCACTCGCCGTCCCTCTTCCCCTTACATGAAACAAATTTGTTTACGTCACACATCTGACAGCCCATTGTTTTCTAACCCGTAACCCACCCATCGTCTCTAACTCAATTGTCTCCATCGCTTTGGATAAAAGATTAATAAATGTCACTTTTCTTCCCACAAAACCCTCCGTCTTTGATGCATGTGATGTGTAAATGTTGCTTGTCATCATACTGCGGGTCTGTAAGTCTGCTGCTCCATCCTCCTCCACCATTATAAATCTACACTCCTGCTGAAGTCTCAACAGCACTCTTTGCACCACTGCTGTCTTCTGCAAACAAACCAGACAGCGCTTTAATATCCTCAACTAAAAGCTGTTTGAAAACTTGTCTTTCTGCTTGCGTAATGCCTTTTAATCAACCTAGCTAAATTTCTAAAGACTTTTGTGCAATCCTTTAACTTTAAATACTTGCTTCACAGTTGTATGCATGCTATCAAACAAAGGTTTTTTGTCTTCCTCCGTGAAGTATTTCTTCATTTAAGTTTCAGTGTGTTTGTTAGAGTTTTAGTGTTGGTAATAGTTGCATGATATTGACCCTTACTGTTAAAGACCCCATGGAATTAATATATATATATATATAAAATTTAAGGTAATCTGTGTGATGGTGTACTCAAAGTTAGCTAAATTAACCTTTAGCAGATATACATGTTTAAAATGTACAGTTTTTCTCTTCCAGAAAAACGGACCAAAACAAAGACTCACCGTTCAGTCAAATGCTCCATAGAATGAGAATGGTCCTCCTCCTAAAACCATCTAAAACTGTCAAGTATTTGTAAATAGTAAACTATGGTTCATGGCAGTGTTTTAACTATAGCCTATTTGCTTTTTTTCCATTATGGGACAGGCCCTTTGATATGTCCCACCCAAACTTCTTGTTTCAATAGGAAAACCGGAAACTGCTGTGCTCAAAGTGATTTAATTGGGTCTTTAACATCTTAACTACATAATATTTTATTTGTATGTATATGTGTGTGTCTATATGTATGTGTGTGTGTGTATGTGTGTGTGTGTGTGTGTGTGTATATATATATATGTATATGTGTGTGTGTATGTGTGTGTGTGTCAATAGCAAGTGTCGATAACAATGTTTTAACCTATTCTCATTTTGTATGCATCTCTGAAAAAACAGCACAGCCCAGCAGAGAGTGCCATTGGTGTCTCCCTCAGCACAGAACATAAACATTTCCTCAATGGCAGACCGTACCAACTTCTCCAGAGGGGTGATTAGCAGAAGCACTTTCCACGCAGGCCAACAGAGAGCCACACGAGACCAACAAGCCTCAGCATACAATGACCCCTCTGCCTCTCCTTCTCTTTCCCATGGCAACAGCCATGTGCGCCGTCCCGGAACAGGCATCTTTAGCAAGTTTACTTCCAAATTTGTACGCAGGTGAGTTTATGATGGATCAATGTGGGTTGAAACTGTATATGATTAAAAATCAACCAAAAAGTTTCAACATTAACTGTCATACTTTTACAGAATTCCCACAGTAAAATTGTGATTTCAAGGCCTGAAAGTCATGGAAGTTTCAATTGTCATTCCTTATTTCTTCAGCTAATATGTAATCTGTTAGTGCAATCTCGATAAAATTATTTTTAAATAAAATCCTTTGACCTTTGGTGAAAATGTGTGGGAACACTGGTTATAGGCTTCTATCAATACTGCATAAAAATGAAACGTTTTAAATTGTGGCACATTTAAAAATGTGTTTTTATGTGTCCGTGCACATATCTCATGACTCTCACTAGTACTCCTTTCAAGACAAAATTGTTTGGAATGACAGTAATTTATGGCTAAAATAAAAAAACTCTGAAAGAAAGGGCTGCTGGAGCAGAAATGGTTTTAAGTGTGCGAGATGGCAGCAAGGATAACTAACCTATTATATCAGACCCTGATCTAACGTCCATCATCCATAAAAACGCATTCACACTATATCAGTGATCCTAAATGGCTGTGTGTAACCATTAAGTATAATTCCATTCTTTAATCTGACTACACACCCTCCAGCTAACACTAATGGTCAGTACAAACCATAGTCAGAAGCTTTGCTTAAATACTGATCCGTCCTACTTTAAAGGGATAGGACACCCAAAAATGAAAATTCTAATTTATTCACTCATGTTGTTCGAAATTCACACGACGACTTCTGTGGAACACGAAAGGAGATGCTGGGCAGAGTTTTAGTCTCTGTCATCATTCACCATGTGACTAAGACTGTCATAATATCTCCAATTGTGTTCCACAAAAGAAAGTCATATGGGTTTGTAAATGAGAGAATTTTCATTTTGGGGTTTACTATCTCTTTAAATGTCTCACCTGACAGGCAAACAGGAAGTATTGAATCTTTTTATTTTTTTACATTTTCAATTGTTCGTGCACATTTGAGAAACATTTTCCCCCTTTTTTTTTTCTTTTTTTTCCTTAATTCTTCTTGTAGAAATCTCTCATTCAGATTTCCCAGAAGGTAGGCAATAACACTACCCTTGAGTTTTCCAAAGACAATATCATTTTTTTCTGTGCTCTATATTCCTTCTGTGGTGTCTTGTGTCTTGACCAAAGGTTTTTTTCCTTTTTGTTCCATATATAAGTATCTCTTCATGGTTATATCCTTTATACTAATGCTCTGCATCCATTGCCTGACTCACCTCTGCCAGCCCTATCTTCCTCCGCCTCCTCTCTCAATGAATAACACATCCCTCTTTCACTCACATCACATCCCCTTCTTCCCTCGTCTGAACCCGTGGAGTCCGGTCATGTACATTGTGCCTCAGATCTTGTGTATGGTCTCCCAGAGCCTTCTTCTGTGATGCCATCACTACACTCCTACAATGCAGTTAAATTCTGTGTCATACTCCACAGGTTGGCCAGATCTTCATTAAGTGTTTCAAATTACTGTTAGAGCAGACAGGCCTAATAAACTCTTAACCCTATCCTTGACAGTTTTTGTGAGACTTGCATCTCTGCAGTATAAAAATTGGCATTTCCCAATCATGGGCTTTTTCAAACCGGGATGGGCATTTTTCAACTGCTTTACAGGATTTGCCTACTATGTTGAGATTCCCTACTTGCATTGGATTGTTGAGAAATGCACATCCTGGTTTGTAAATGGCCACAGATTGGGAAAAGCCCATTATTGTTCTGCAGAGATGTATATTAGTTTTGATACATAGGTTTGGAAAACTTTAACTGGAGCCAAGTGTTTGTGACATTTGGTCTGTGTTATTGGTTCTTTAATGACTGCATGCCTCCATAGATCTGGACAGAACCACCATAGTAAAATACTCTTAACAGTGTCCATTACACTGGTATTTAATCATCAGTGCCAGGGCTAAATATTTTTTTTTTTTTATCTGAGTTTTGAGTTTGCAGTCTGAATTGAATGTGAAAAGAGAGACAGACAATGCACTGCTAAATAATACAAAGAAAATAAATGGACAAGACATGCTATTG
Source organism: Xyrauchen texanus (assembly GCF_025860055.1). Lineage (NCBI taxonomy): Eukaryota > Metazoa > Chordata > Actinopteri > Cypriniformes > Catostomidae > Xyrauchen > Xyrauchen texanus. The sequence goes on along the minus strand of NC_068309.1, from coordinate 22,375,224 downwards.
CAATGTCCATTATGGCTGCATGCATCAAACCTAAAACACAACCTTTGTAGTCTGATTTGTGAACTGAAAACTCTTATGAACTTTTAGTGAATTGGTAAAAGATTCACACATTGTCAGTGTAAGTTGATCAAATGAGTCTCTTAATCTAAACAGCCAGAGCTGTATTAGAGATTTTAACTTTTGTTTAAAAGAAAAGTTATAAAGAAACAGTGTTTAGGTATATATTTATGACCATTATATACGGTTGCTTTTAGGGTTCCTCAAAAATAATTGAAAATAAACAATTGTTAATGGAAACCTTAAGGGACCAGATCTAGAATTCTTTGATTCTCATCCCTAGTTGGAGACCATGTTAGATCACGGAGTAGATGTGTCCACATTTGATTGTAGAATTAATGGAGAATAATTCTATGTGGATACATTCTGTGGATGGTGTCCTAAAAGCTGACATGAAGCTTGAAATTTGATGCTTAATAGGCCAAGTAAGTTCATAGTGGGAGTCGTGTTTTCATGGTGAGGGTTTTAAAGGATGACTCCTGCTTCTCTACTCTTACGGTCTACTGCTTATGATTCTTATATGGCTGTGCTAAAACAAACATGCTGCTTTGTCCATTCGTTCTCATTCTGGGCTGTTGGAGATGGCTTGTACAATGGTTTTCCTGCCTGTTTGAATTTCTGAATGTGCCAACACACACCTCGCTAAAGTCACTTGTTCAGCAACTGTACAAAATACATGTGAGCAGACAAAGTTGCTTGGCTATGATCCACATTAAAAAATAAGCCTAGAAGACAAATACACACCAGCTAATATTTTTTTTCCAGATAATCACTCACTGGCAAGCTTAAGTTTAGGATTTGGGTGTAGAAGGACCCCGAGTGGTCCAGTTTTACTCCAGGTACTACAGCAATTAGATTTATTCTTAAAGATTATTTGTAACTTTCAGTGCCTTTTGGGGTTATCTTAAAATTGCTAGGCTCTTACATTTCCAGACTGCACCACATGCAGATCATCACAAACTCTCACTTGAATACAAGTAGTTTGCCACATCAGATTTACATCAGTGCTGTCCATTTTTTTAGTATCTAAATCACTTTAAATTTTTTGTTGTTATAAATAGTCCCACCACATAAGACCCTTATGAAAAAATATCGTCCGCTTATTTGTACAGGTGCTAAATACATTGTGGCATATATGGCAGTGTGTTGATCCCAACCAAGGTTGAGGGTTAGGAAATGTTTGTCAAGAAGTTGGTGTAGGGATTTTGAACATTTATGTTTTGCTTCCAATGTTCTAAATAATGATAAAATGTAAATGGTTTATGAATTATTGTTCTAATGCAACTGGATTTAAATCCTTAAGTTGGTAAACATATTTAGTAATGTGTATGGTCTACGTAACTTATGGACATGTCAGAATCTTTGGCATAAAATGACCATGTCCGGATATATATTTATTATTGCAGAGGATGCAAAGAGCAATTTGTGAAAATTGATATGGTCCACATGGACAGGACTAGGTAGCACCAATAAGATAAGTTAACTTAATTGAGAGACTAAATTTGTTGGTTTTCTTCGAGGAGTCCGTATGAGGGAGAGGGTCGAGATGAGGCCAGCAGGTGAGGACATATACTAATAAAAATCATTGATCATTAAATGCGTACTGCTGAAATCATAAAATCATTGCACTGATATATAGATGTCATGAATTCAGGATTTTAATAGTAATTTTAAGTAGATATTTTGCTTTGAATCATTGGATAACTTGCCAAATTAGAACCCTAATCAGATGGGGTTTTTTTTTTTACATTTCAATCCCATAATTCCTCAGTGTCTTTACATCTGTTTTTAATAAATGTTATTAATTGTATTTTTAAAATATATTTATCCAGACCCAAACACCTAATTTGTTAACAGATGCCTTTATTTTGACTGCATTGTAGTCTTCCATTGCACCATGTTGGTGTGTTTGTGTTGATGATAAAAACATCCAATCCCCGAATGTGCTGCAGTAAAACAAATTGTACATGTCAGGCTTGGATCACCTGCCATTTTTTATATGTTAGATTGATTATTGATTGTTTTCTTGTATTCCTCTTGTTTACCTGTATTTTTTTGTTTGTACCGCTCTCATCGTTTTCACCAAAGACCCATGTTGAGCACAGCAGACAAGATGGAGAAAGGTACCCAGGGGCTGCCAGTAGATGAAAACAAGGACTCCTTTTCTTCCTCATCTCCAGCGTCCAGCACTCCTTCGTCCACCCTGGCCTCCAAGGACACCAAGCCACGCTCCCTACGCTTCACCTGGAGCATGAAGACCACATCCTCCATGGAGCCCAACGAAATGATGAAGGAGATCCGGAAAGTTCTGGACTCCAACAGCTGCGAGTACGAATTGCGCGAGCGCTTCATGCTCCTATGTGTTTCGGGCAACCCCACGCACGATGACTTTGTCCAATGGGAGATGGAGGTGTGCAAGCTACCTCGCCTCTCGCTCAACGGGGTGCGCTTTAAAAGGATCTCCGGCACCTCCATTGCCTTCAAGAACATTGCCTCTAAGATCGCCAATGAACTAAAACTGTGAGAACGAGGATATCAGTGGAAAAGGTGAGATCTTAAGGAATGTTTGCAGCCCATAAATTAGGAATGAGGAGACACTGTGAAAAAAATGATTAGAGTTATAAGCTCTATGGCAGCAATGAATAGTCTAGAGGCTGTAAAGGGGGGAAAGTTAAGACAGGTTTATGGGGGACATTTGTGCATATAGACATTTTCAGGGGGATTATTTTTGGGGGTGTTCTGTCTTGGTTTGGGTTTTCTGTTCCTTTATCACCCCCTCCTCCCTACTTTGTGTTGTCATCCTTTATTTGTGGCAATTTTGTTCAAGTTTTGTGGTTTTCCTTGGACCCCACAATTGTCCTCAATACTGAAAGAGTTAAAAGAGACAGTGACAAGATGTTGATGTTAATAAACTGGAACCAATTTCTAGTGGTTTTCTCTTCAAACCCCCCCACCCCATCCATCCCTTGTACAAACAATGGTAAACCACCATATTACTTGATCTTACTTTCAATTCCAGGTAACCTGTGATGAGCAGAGAGAGAGAGAGATTGGCGGTGTGACACTGAATGTACAACACAAAATCGTGAAATATTCAAGTGGTTAAGCACATTCAGTAGAGTCGTAATTAATATTTTTAGTTTTTTGACGTTTCATGCTCTGATTGGTTCTGATTCAGAAAATATGGTGTCTTATTCTTAACCTCTGTCCCATGTCTACATCACAGTAGACAATTACAGTGTGGTATTTGAGCTGAAATGGAAGTGTTGACTTGATCCATCAGTGCACTGGAGGTGAATCACCTCTTGGCACTATGCCCAGACAATTAGTTTTTTGTTGTTGTTTGTTTTTTCCTCTGCTGCAGGGGTTATATATCTGAAACTAATTAAGGGCCAATTAAGTAATTATTGGTGGATTGTAGTGTAATTAAGATTTGCTGGTTGGATCCAATCTGCTGCACTGCTGGAGTCTGTTTTTTGTTGTCTTTCTCTGGAGAAGATAATTATTAATATTATAATATGAATAAACCAGAAGTTGAAAGATTTCTGTTGAAGTTTATGAAAAAATTTTTTTATCATTGCTGTTTTATTCCCTTTTTGTTTAATCTTTAATTGATTTAAAGAGCATGCAATACATATTAAACATTTCCAAGCACACAGACTTGGGCAAATCTGTATAGTTATTTAGCTGGCAACAAGAGATAGCCAGGAGAATTTACTGTTTTCACACAAATGTTTTGTTTACATGATCAGATACCATTTTTGTATACACTTTATAATATTATTAGGCCTATCATTAGGAACATAGCTCATGATCTGAATAAACAAAAGGTTTAATCATAAAGTGGTACACATTTTAGTTGTAATATGTAATGTACTAACATGTCCGAATGTTATTGTAAATAATTTTTTTCTTGAGTATCTTGCCAGGCTAAACGTGTTATATATGTGTGTGTATGCATGTATATGTGTTTGTGTGTGTGTGTGTGTGTGTGTATGTTTGTGTGATTCAGAACCGGAACATTTGCACTTTCCACTTTTTTCCACCCAGAAATTGCATGTAAAACACATCAAGGGTTTTCTACATGGTAGGAAAAACCACGACGCAGGTTTACCAGGCAACTGTATTTCTAATTTTAGCCTTTCTTAAAGGGATGGTTCACCCCAAAAAATTTTTATTCTATCATAATTTACTCACCCTCATTCCATCCCAGATGTGTATGACTGACTTCTGCTGAACACAAAAAAATATAAAAGAATATCTCTGCTCTGTAGGTACTTACGATGCAAGTAAATGGTGACCAGAACTCCTAAAGCTCAAAAAAGGGATACATTCAGCATAAAAGTAATACACAAGACTCCAGTGGTTTAATCATTGTCTTCTGAAGTGATCCAGTTGGTTTTGGGTAAGAACAGACCAAAATATAACTCCTTTTCATTGTACACCTTCGCGATCACTTTTTGAGCTGGATTACACATAGTGCCATCTATGCGTAAACGTGCTTGAAATCATGATCATGCCTAGAGGCTAATCACAATATGTAATTCAATTATCCTTTTAATGGCAGGTAGAGTGTAGTTGATGTGCAGTAATCCCCAAAAAGTGATAGAATGAAAGAACATTAAAAACCGAATATGTGAAGTGCTTCATGAGGGGTTGAAATCGCCAAAAGGAGTATTATATGTTTTTGGTGTGCAATCAGTTTACGATAGAGGTTTTTATCAACAAACATGATATGGACACTTTTCATCTGCGGTTAAGTTGGTTTCATATTCACATATTCCGATTTCTTCTCTGTGGGTGCAATAAGGATGTTATCAGTAAATTATTAATACTGGCAAGTTTGGCAATGAGCTTCAATGATTTCTTTGGGGGCAATGATCTCTAAAGGACCATCTACAAATTACAGATTATATTTTCTCTCAGCTTGAACATCTCTGCTCGGTCTGTTAAGGTTTCAAAACAAGTTGTAGATCATCTTTAAACAAACAAATACATTAAAAAAAAACATATCTCTTGATTACTTTTGCTCTGCGTATGTGTGTCCATGTCAATCATTACATATCAAATCACATCTAAATGATCGTCCAAATTCATGTGATGCACACTAGAAAATACTGAGGATATACAAGTGGCCTTCTACAGCTTTGAATTTGGTAATTAAAATATATTTGATTTAAGTCCAAACTTTACCTCTCAGTTTGTGTAGTTGTACAGCCTGCTGAGTTCTGTTGCCTTTTTAAGAAGACAGGTTTAAAAGTTTTGTTATATTGTGGACTACAGCTATTTTATGGTTGAGAAGATTACTCTTAAACAAGTTGGAAAACCTAATCTGTCATGTCACAGGACATTTTAAAGCTTTTGAGCTTTCCAACCTTGATGGGTTTTTGTTTTCCACCTTGGTTAAATTTGAGTCATGTATGTTTTCCATTAAAAACATAAGTAACTTACCACATTTTGAACTTATTGGTCAAACATTGGTAAGTGTTGGTAAATGTTACGTCCCCTCTTGCACCAACTTTTTGTATGGCAACTTTCACCTAAAAATGTCAATCCCTTTTCTGTGCTTGCACAGATTACCCCAAAACAAGGTTGAACAAATTGTTCTAAAGCAATCTGTAAATCCATACGTGAACCCTACTGAATAGACTACAACTAAACATATTAAAGTTTCACCAGAGCCTCATAGCAATGTTTGTTAATCAAAACATGCATTCACTGTACATGTGCATGGTGCTGAATGCACACATTTCTGCCATGTGCATGAGAAAAACACAAATACACATCGAATTAACATTTAACCCCCACTAATATCGCCCCCAATCAACAAGCCCACCCTGACCCCCAGTGAACACCCCTGTGGTCACATTGTAATACACACACAAAAAGAAAATATAATTAACATACATAATTGAACTATAAAATTATTTTGGAGAGTCCCCCAATATGCTAAATAATTACCCCATTTCCTAACAAACAAGTCCCCAAACCTCAGCCTTCTACTTACCACCTCCTTGAAAGCTGCCACCCTTCCCATCTCCGCACACCACTCTGGAAATAATGCCGCTGCGTCTGACTTCCAAACCCTTAAAATAATTTGTCAGCTAATCATGATACTGGTAAGAACCCAATTTTTTTATATATTTATCCCCCAAATTTATGACCTCACCATCACGTGCTTTCTTTTTTATTATTATTTATATTTATTAGATCTAATTCATGCAGCCAAAATAGCTCTGACCCATCGAGGCATGGACTCCACAAGACCTCTGAAGGTGTCCTGTGGTATCTGGCAAAAGACATTAGCAGCAGATCCTTTAACTCCTGTATGTTGCGAGGTGGGGGTTCCATGGGTCGGACTTGTTGGTCCAGCTCATCCCATAAATGCTCGATCGGATTAAGATCCGAGAGCCAATTCAACACCTTGAACTCTTTGTCATGTTCCTCAAACTGTTCCTGAACAATTTGTGCAGTGTGGTAGGGTGGTCACAGTATCTCTTCTGTGGGATCGGACCAGACGGGACCAGCCTTCGCTCCCCACACATCAGATCTGGATCAGATCTGTCATGGTGGAACAGATCAATATCTGGAATTTATTACTCAACTGCATATTCACCATAGCTAAATGTTAGAGATGTTCATTTTTATAAAGACATGTGCATGTTGCTGAAAGTGCATGACTCAGCCGCATGCCTGCGCATTGTAATAATGAAAGTATTTTGATTTGTAATGTGACATGTAGGGTTCAGTCATTTTTGAATGTAGACTTAAATGACTGAGAAAGCCTTTTTTTTTTTTTTACAGGACATGTAACATCTAGTTGCATCACTCTCACCTACAAATTTCAATACCTTGTTAAGTGGTGGCAAAGATTGCTCAACAGCATTAACATTACTAAGAACCCTCTTAAAGTCATAATACACCTTACAGTTTGTTCATTGTCAACTATACTAATTTCTATTGACTTCCTGTTGCGGAATAATTAAAAGGTCAATGAATTCTACATGGTGGCACAGATTACTCAAACAAACTGGAAACCTAGAACCCTACTGAATATACTAGACTTTAAAAACTTCAAGGTTTCACATGAGCTTAAAATAGTGATGTTCATATTAATCTAGACATGTATACTCTTGTGTGTGGTGCTGAATGTGCACATTTCTACCATGTGCCAATGCATGGTAATTCTGCTCAATTGTTTTGACTTTTGGATGAAATAATTCAAGATCCAATAGGTTTAAGTCAATGAACAAATTTGAAACACATATATGTGCAAACTACAGAGGATTCTGAGGGTGGCTCAATGGGAGTAGCACTGTCACCTCACAGCAAGAAGGTTCTGGGTTCAAGTTCCTGCTCAACTGGGCCATTCTCTGGCCCCCGTATTCATGTGGGTTTCCTCCCGGGAAGTGAATTGGAGACTCTAAATTGCCTGAGTGTAAATAGTGTATGTTTGTCTGTTGCTGTTGGCCCTGTGATGGACTGGCCATCTGTCCAGGGTGTTTCCCTGTCTTTGGCCCAAGACAGCTGGTAAAGGCTCCAGCAATCCTGCATAGGACAAGCAGCTATTAAAAAAAAAAAAAAAATGGATGGCATTCTACAGTTTCACTTTACAATTTCAATAACTTTTTAGTAGTTGCACAGATTGCCCCAAAACATCTGAGACATTATCATACACTTTCTAAAGGACATACTACACATCATAGTTGAGCCATTGTAATATCTGCTGAAGTCTTTTGACATTTTATTAAGGTAAGATCCAGATCTCAATAGTTTTTGAAAGAATTGTCAGATTGTTCCAAAACACATGCCTTTTTGGCAAACTGCAACACATGCTACATCTCTTTATTTCACAATTTCTGCATCAGATTTTCAATGTCTATAAGCATTGTGTAGTGTTGACTCCCTTAATGATATAAGATAAACCGTTCAATAGATTTTGAAAAGACGGGACCGATTGCTCCAAAACAAGAAGTTTTCAGTTTTCTTTTTCATTCAAGTGCTAGTAAAATGTGAATAACCCTGATCTTTATTTCACTTGGGGTAAATATTTAGGGTTCCAACTTGTTTTGGAGCAATCTGTCCCTCCTTTCAACAGCTATTTAACTGAATATTGTCATTATACAAGTCAACCTTACACAGTGCTTCTAAACATTGAACATTTTAAGCAAAACTTTTAAAAATGAAGTGATGTAGTGACTCGTATACAATGATTTCTTTTGAAGAAATGTGTCCAACCATTAAAAGGGTATTGACAATTTTGGGTTGACAGGTGCAAAATAAAAGTTCTATTAACCTATGCTCTGAAAGAAACATTGATCATTTGTGTATTGACCATTCTCTAGTACAATTTTAAAATGTCGTCATATCAGACATAGTTGACAAAAGGTGTAGTGTCCTTTAAATGGTGTTTCATAACGTATTCAGTCTTTTTTAACACTGTCCAACAACTTAAAATGTATTGAAATGTAATTATACAAAAGTTTGTTTAAACATTTTGAGTATGAGATTTTTTTTTTTTTAATATTAGTATATGTAGCTATTAAAAACTTGTACAACAATGGAGAAGCTACTCACATTTTATTTATTAAAATAAAATATCAATAAAAGATTTATATTTCTAAAGCAGACCAATATGTCTGAGGTATTCAACCTTCAACATCCACATATTCAATATTCAACATCCACTCAACTAGGCCTAATACCATGGTTGAAATGATCGAAAAGTTCATTAAGGTTGCATAAAAAAACTTCAACATAAACGGTATGTGTTACAAGAAAAGAAATGTACCGATCGTCAGTTCAGGAATGGCATATGATTAAGAAATAACGCACGCTGGTCAGCGTCAGTAATCAAACGAAGGTGGTTTCAACACATGCTGGTCGCAAACAAATTAAAAATGTGCACACTTTATAGAGGATCCCTAACTTCTCCAACACAAGTTCAGTGGAGATTCTGAGAACATTTAAAAAAAAAGCGATGATCGCCTATTTTGTTTGATTAAATTAGTTGTAGCTAGTACATGCCAGTCATTAAAATTTGTAAACACTGATTGTATTACATCCATTATTACAAAACTATTGACAAAAGTCAGAATGTGTGAATATGAAACGTATCGGTTACCTAACGTAACCTCGGTTCTCTCTAGATGAGGGAACAGTATTGCGTAAGCTAGCTTACGCTACGGGAAAGATTCATCTTTTCTGAGATATTGAAGCCAAAAAATTATCCTTAATTTTTGTATCCATTGTCAACGCAGTGCGGCAGCTGCAGACCTTGAGCGGGCTATCTAGCGAGCTCATAGGTTGCTCTGCGGCAACTGCTGCAGCCTATAGACGAGCTTGGGCGAACTCGCATCCAATGAGAGGCGTCCAGCGCTCACTGCATCAAAGCCCGCCAAAATGGGCGTGACTAGAGTGCATATAAGTGTAGTTCAGTAGGCTGGAACCCTGGTTTTCATTGACTGAAGCGAAAAGTCGCCGTGGCGCGAAGCACGGCCGGCTACGCAATACTCGTTCCCTCATCTAGAGAGAACCGAGGTTACGTTAGGTAACCGATACGTTTTCTTACGAGAGGTTCTCTCAGTATGCGTAAGCTAGCTTACGCTATGGGAACCCATTGTCAACACCGTCGCGCCAAGCATCCACTGTATGAGCCCCAGGGAATTAAGGGGGACCCGGGAGCCCTTATGAGTGGGGAAATAATATTTGGCCGGCAAGAATGCGGGTCATTGATTGTGTAATACATAAGCACATAGTGGGAAGGGAACGACAGAGCGGCGGTGCCGGTCTGTGTGGAATGTGACCCATTAGTGCAGCTCACCAGGGGAGCTGTAGCGTATTAAACCGCTAGTAGTTTTGCCTGCAGAGCGGGCACTTCCATATTGTAAAATCTGACAAAGGTGGAGGGGGAAGTCCATCCCGCTGCCACACATATGTCGTGAATGGAAATCCCGCTGGACCATGCCCACGAGGATGCCATGCCTTTGGTGGAGTGATCCCTAATGCCCAACGGGCATGGCAGGTCTTTTGACGCGTATGCAGCAGCAATAGCGTCCACTATCCATCTAGATAGTGTCTGTTTCAAGGCGGCGAGACCTTTGGTGCGCCCTCCGAACGAAACAAAAAGCTGCTCAGAGCGCCTGAAAGCGGCGGAGGCGCAGTATACAATCTCAGTGCTCTGACCGGGCAAAGGAGATTGGCGCTAGCGCTCGCTATCGGGTGTTGGCAGCGCCGATAGGGAAATGACCTGTGCTCTGAAAGGAGTACCGATCACCTTGGGAACATAGCCGTGTCTAGGCTTTAAAATGACCTTGGAGTCACTTGGTCCAAACTCAAGACACGCAGCGCTGACAGACAGCTCGTGAAGGTCTCCCACACGCTTGACTGATGACAGGGCAGTCAGAAAAACGGTTTTGAGTGAAAGGTATTTCAAATCCACGGACTGAAGTGGTTCGAAAGGGGGCTTTCATAGTTTCGAGAACTATAGAAAGATCCCAGATAGGAACCGATGGGGCGCTGGGGTTCATCCTTCTAGCTCCCCTGAGGAAGCGGATGACCAGCTTGTTTTTACCCCATGACTGACCGTGCAGGGGTTCAGCTGAACGCCGCAACGGCCGCCACGCATACACTTTGAGCGTGGATGGGGATCTGCCCTTATCCAGCAGCTCTTGTAGGAATACGAGCAGCGACGACACCCCGCATGTCCGCGGGTCCAGGTCTCTGTCGGTGCACCATTTTGAGAACACAGACCATTTTGACGCATAGAGTCTTCTCGTGGAAGGGGCTCTAGCATGTATGATGGTGTTTATTACTCCTCCTGGCAGAGCGACGGGTAGTCGCTGATCACCCACGCATGCAGCCCAGCTCTGGGTGGGGATGCCAGATTATGCCGCGAGCTTGAGAGAGGAGATCTGCTCTCACTGGGATGGGCCACGGCGCTGTCAGTGACAGCTGCGTAAGCTCCGGGAACCATGTCTGATTCTCCCAACGCGGGCTATGAGGAGCACCGAGTGACGCGCTTCCCTGATCCTCTGCATTACCTGTGGCAATAGCGAGACGGGAGGGAAGGCGTAAGCGGGCGCCTGGTCCAGTCCTGGGCCAGCCGTCCTCGCTCGAGAAAAATATTGGGCAGTGAGAGTTCTCTTTGGACGCAAAGAGGTCTATCTCTGCTCTGCCGAATAGGTGCCATAACGTCTGGACTGTTTGAGCGTGCAGGGACCATTCCCCTGGGGAATATTGTCTCTGGACAGTCTGTCCGGGCCGTCGTTCAGGTGGCCTGGCACGTGCGTCGCCCTCAGCGAGCGCAGGTGGCACTGGGACCAACTCAGTATGTGTTTCGTCAGATGGAAGAGGTTCCTGGATCTGACACCGCCCTGACGGTTTAGGTAGGATACCACAGATCTGTTGTCCGAACGGACCAGGACGTGGTGACCCTGAATGACCGGGAGAAAGCGCACGAGCGCGTACTCGACTGCTATCATTTCCAGACAATTTATGTGAAGGAGCTTTTCCTGAACTGACCATAGGCCGAAAACCGGAGAGTTCTATTCCAAGGAAGGAAATTGTCTGACTGGGCTGTAGTGAGCTCTTGGTCCAATTGACTGCAAGACCCAAACTGTTCAGATGGCTGAGGAGAACTGCTCTGTGAGACAGAAGCTCCATATGTGACTGTGCCATAATCAGCCAGTCGTCCAAATAGTTCAAAATTCGCAAACCCTGACTCCACAGGGTGCGAAGCGCCGCGATCCATGCACTTCGTGAAAGTACGGGTGCTAAGGACAGGCTGAACGGGAGGACGGTGTATTGATAAACCTGGCCGTCGAGGCTGAATCTCAAGAATGGCCTGTGACGGGATTTATCTGAATCTGAATGTATGCATCTTTCAGATCGAGAGAAATAAACCAGTCCCTCTGGCGCACATGCGTGAGGAGTTTCCTGATTGTAAGCATTTTGAACGGGCTTTTGCAATCACCTTGTTCAAAACCCTGAGATCTAATATGGGTCTGAGGCCGCCGTCTTTCTTGGGAACAAGAAAATAACGGCTGTAAAGCCCGACTCAGCTCAGAGAGGGTGGCACTTCTCTATGGCCCTTTTGCACAGAAGGCTTGCTATTTCTGAACGAAGCATGCACGCTGCTTCCGTGTTCACAGTGGTTTTGAGCCAGCTCTGAAGCGAGGAGGGCGGCGATCGAACTGTAGCAAATAGCCCTGTTGTATTGTGCTTAACACCCACTTGGATATCCCTGGAATAGCTTCCCATGCTTTGAAGCGTAACGCTAGAGGGTGAATGGCCAATTCGCTCTGATTGCCGCACACAGAGCTGAACAAAATGTGTGAGCTGCGTTTAGTGTGTTCATGCATGATTGCTCGCAGACAGCATGAACAGGCTGTTTTGTGAGTGACTTCCGATTGGAATGAATGGGGAAAGAGTCACATCTGTTACGTGATGCTAAGCATAGTCATGGGCACGGGACTTACACACAGAGGAATGTTTGCTGGCCGTAACAGAGCGGTAGACGCATGAGGCATTTATTGACTTAGCCAGCAGAACGTATGTGGCGCTCGTGGGGACACGACATGCAGTGCTTGTGCAGAAGCGCTGATTGTGCACATTTTCGCACATGGGCTGGTCGTGACAGAGCGCCAGAGAATGGCGCATGCATTTGTGGGCTTCATTGACTTGACGCCGAGCGTTCGAACGCTTTATGAGAGCGTGCTCTGATAGGGGCACGGGATGTGTTATGCTTGTGTGTAGGGGCTGAACACTGGGTTGTGGGCACATTTTCTACACATAAGACATGTTTGCTCTTTACAAGATTTATTTGGGTCACCGTGAAAACGGCGTTTGAGTGCAGGCAAGCGGGCAGTGTCACCGGCTTGTTGGCTACTAAATTCACCACTGTAGTAGCCTGAGAGAAGGGGACTGACAGGGGCAAAGCTTTGACGGTGGTCCGCCGCGGCGGACTGAGCCGTCGCTTGTTCAACAAAGTTAGGAAGACTTCGGTTGCTCTGGTTTCAGCGTTACCTGAAATCGAGGCCCGCTGGGGCGGCGGTCTCGCGGCGGCTGTCTGAGCGCTGACGAGGGCGGCCGCCCTGTCGACGCTAAGAAGTCTGAGATTGTTGAGCTGGGCGCTGTGAAGAGGCTCGTGCAGGAGGCTGATCACGTGAGCGGCCTGCAGAGGAGCTAAGCGCAACGAGGCAGAAAGAGATTCATGGCTTGTGTGGCTTTTGGACCTCTGAAAACCGGTCAATGATACCACTCACCGCGGAGCCGAAGAGACCGGATGGAGAGAGCGGTGCGTTGAGGAACGTAGAGCTCTGCTTCTCCCATGTCGGCTAGCGTTAACCACAGATGTCTCTCGGTCACAGCGGCCATGCACTTCCCTATAGGTTGGGCTGCAGCTTTGGTAGCGTGGAGGGCGAGGTCCGTAGCACTCCGTATGTCTGCAACCGCCTCTGGATGCCTACTTTCCTCATCCCACTCCCGCAGAAGGTCCGCTTGGAGGATCTGTAGGACGGCCATAGAGTGCAGAGCAGATGCAGCTTGGCCGGGCGGCGGAATAGGCGCGCCAACACAGGCGGAAGTTGTTCTGCAGGCCTTAGACGGGAGCACTGGTTTAGACCGCCATCTCGCGGAGGGCGGGCAAAGGTGTGCTGCTACCGCATCCTCGACCGGAAGGATGGAAGCGTAGCTCTTCTCAGTGGCGCCGCCCACTGAGCAAGAGAGGTGGAGACGTTGTATCGGACCCTGGCCGAGAAAGCGCTGCTCCATAATTTGGAAAGCTCGGCGTGGAGTTCCGCAGGAAGGAGCTGCCCGGTAGCGGTGCTGCTGGCGGCGGCTCTGTAGAAAGCAGCCGTCAAGTCTGTTGGGTGCCTGCTCAAGGGGCGGTGACCACTGAGCCCGAGGCGGTCGACGGCCTGTGTGAGGAGGCGTGTTAGTTCCCCTTCGACTCGGCGCTGGTCCTGCTGGATTCCTGGGCCGAGGAGGAGGTGTGTGAGCCTGACCACTCCTCGCTGTCCGAGCCATGATGGAACAGCCCTTATCCTCCGCTTCTTCGTCCGAGATGGCAGCAGAGCAACTGCACGCCCCGGTGGGCGGGGAGGGTGAGGGCGATGCTCGAGGGATGGGCTCCGGCGAGGCAATCGCTTCTACCATTGTTTCCGCAGCCTTTGAGAGCGGCGCTTTTACTGCGCGGCTGAACGGAAGGCGCGGGCGGCTTCGGTCCTGAGCGCTGAAGTCGAGCCCGAAGGGTCGACATCGGCAGCTCCTCGCAGAGATCGTGATCCGCCGGGCGAGGGCGAGCTCTGCATGCCCCAGTCCCAGGCAGAGAGCGCAGATGATGTGGCGGTCTCCGGTGCTGAGAGGAGCGCGGCATGAGGCGCAAGTGGAGCGAGGCATCTTAAAAAGACGCCAGTACTCTTTTGTTAAGTTCTTAAGAACTAGATTGCTTTTAAAAGGATACGTCGCCGGATGGCGTAGCTCGCAGGACGGCTGAAGGTGGCGAAGACGGCCGGCTTCTTCGAGCACTGTCCACGCTTGCTTGATGCCCCTCGAACGGCGACGCCGCTTCCAGTTCAGTGATGCGAAGAGCTTCGCTGAAGAGATGAAAATCAGGGTTCCAGCCTACGAACTACGCTTATATGCACTCTAGTCACGCCCATTTTGGCGGGCTTTGATGCAGTGAGCGCGCGGACGCCTCTCATTGGATGCGAGTTCGCCCAAGCTCGTCTATAGGCTGCAGCAGTTGCCGCAGAGCAACCTATGAGCTCGCTAGATAGCCCGCTCAAGGTCTGCAGCTGCCGCACTGCGTTGACAATGGATACAAAAATTAAGGATAATTTTTTGGCTTCAATATCTCAGAAAAGATTAATCTTTCCCGTAGCGTAAGCTAGCTTACGCAATACGAGAGAACCTCTCGTAAGAGAACCAACCGCAGTCCATTTTCACAGACCTGTTATGACGCGTTTCCTCCTCCTTTAACAACGTAAATGTAGCAAATTTCAACATTTTATATGTGTAAATTTATAACATTGTATCATATTACTCTGGAATAAGTTTAAAAAACACAGCTACGATTACACTTCTAACACAGCTGTTAAGGGAGTGACAGAAAATTTACTTAATTCTCTCTTCATACTGCTGTTTTAATTATATCTTCTTTTGCAAAGCTATGAAAGAGTAATGGTTTATATTTTATTTTGCTGTTGGAGCAAACAGGTATACAAAAATGCAATTTGCTATGTCCCCCTTTCACTGCTATTCAAGTTTAGCCAACTATGACAACTTCCGTTTCATGAATGTAAGAAAACCCTGGAGTTTACTTAGTAAGGATTGGTTTTCTTTGGTCCCTCCATCAATAGTTTGTCTCAGTCTGCATTCGTGAGTTTGCGCCTCCGAACCTCACGAGGGAAGACAAACAAATGACAACAACACAGAGTGTATCAGTTCCTTCTCTTCTCGTTTATTGTTCAAGCACATCTTTATATATCATTCAGTAAAGCAGTATAAGCCAATATAATTTAGCAGAATAGTTTCTTCCCCTTACATGTGTTGACCTTGTTTAACATAGTGGGCTACACAATAACAACATAGTTCTTCCACGAAAGAGAAACAAGTGAGAAAAAGAAAAACAAGTTGTTCAGCGGAACAAACATTTTGTTTAGCAGTTAGCCTTGACAAAAGTACAATATCTCATAATCTTATCTCTCACAGTGAACATGCTAAAAAATTGTGCTCGTTTAAATTAATTTGGCCATTTTTTTCTAAATCAGGGTCTCCAACACATCACAAATGAAATACTAGTAGCTCATGATCTGATTGTAGGTAGCTCGCCAAGGGATTCTGAAAACTTTCTCATTTACAAGTACATTTACAGTACAATACAATATACAGCTGTCCTGCCCCTTCCAATGAAAATGCAGTATTTGCCATATCAACCATCAAAATATAGCACGTCATCTCCCTTATGACTATGAGACTCATTACCGTTGATTTCAGATAATTTTAGTTTGCTTCAAGATGAATAAACACTGTTCAACCAAAGAAAAGGCAAAAAACATACTATTTCCACGAAGAATGGGAGCTTTTCTTCATAAATCTAAGTGAAAGATGTGTGCGCCTCATCTGCGGTGCCAGAGCTGCTGTCTGGAAAAAAATGCAATGATGTCAGAGATTAAGTCAGCAATCGCCAATGTCCAGCTTCTAAATTCGGAACAAGACTGGCAGATGAACAAGGGCATCGATTTGGTTTGAACATTGAGGGGTGGTTGCAGCATGAAGAATTTACATGTTCCATTGATCATTGTATACTAGCTTGTTTTAACATTAACGAGTCACATGACACCGGGGAGGGAAAATGGCTAATTGGGCCCAATTTGGACATTTTCACTTAGGGGTGTACTTACTTTTGTTGCCAGCGGTTTAGACATTAATGGCTGTGTGTTGTTATTTTTAGAGAACAGCAAATTTACACTGTTATACAAGCTGTACACTACTTTACATTGTGGCAAAGTGTCATTTCTTCAGGGTTGTCACATGAAAAGATATAATCAAATATTTACAAAAATGTGAGGGGTGTACTCACTTTTGTGAGATACTGTACATATACTGGCAGCCAAAATTTTGAATAATGTACAGATTTTGCTATTTCGGAAGGAAATTGGTACTTTAGTTCACCAAAGTGGCATTCGACTGATCACAAAGTCTAGTCAAGGACATAACTGACTTTTTTATTTGGAAAAAGTCATTTTTTTATCAAATCTAGACAGGCCCCATTTCCAGCAGCCATCACTCCAACACCTTATCCTTGAGTAATCATGCTAAATTACTAATTTGGTTCTAGAAAATCACTTGTCATTATATCAAACACTGCTGAAAGCTATTTGGTTTGTTAAATGAAGCTTAACATTGTCTTTGTGTTTGTTTATGAGTTGCAACAGTATGCGATAGTCTGGCATGTCTTAAGGTCAATATTAGGTCAAAAAAGAAAGCTTTCTCTAGAAACTCATCTGTCAATCATTGTTTTGAGGAACAAAGGCTGTACAATGCCTGAAATTGCCAAAACACTGAAGATTTCATACAAAGGTGTACACTACCATCTTCAAAGAAAAAGGACAACTGGTTCTAACATGGACAGAAAGAGATGTGGAAGGCCATATGTACAACTACAGAGGATACAGTGGGTATGGAAAGTATTCAG
This sequence comes from Xyrauchen texanus, assembly GCF_025860055.1. Lineage (NCBI taxonomy): Eukaryota > Metazoa > Chordata > Actinopteri > Cypriniformes > Catostomidae > Xyrauchen > Xyrauchen texanus. Next base: position 22,357,967 of record NC_068309.1, on the reverse strand, counting down.
ACCCCCTTACATTTTTCACTCTTTGTTATATTGCAGCCATTTGCTAAAATCATTTAAGTTCATTTTTTTCCTTATTATTGTACACATAGCACCCCATATTGACAGAAAAACACAGAATTGTTGACATTTTTGCACATTTATTAAAAAAGAAAAACTGAAATATCACATGGTCCTAAGTATTCAGACCCTTTGTTCAGTATTTAGTAGAAGCACCCTTTTGATCTAATACAGCCATGAGTCTTTTTGGGAAAGATGCAACACATCTGGATTTTCACATCTGGATTTGGGTATCCTCTGCCATTCCTCCTTGCAGATCCTCTCCAGTTCTGTCAGGTTGGATGGTAAACGTTGGTGGACAGCCATTTTCAGGTCTCTCCAGAGATGCTCAATTGGGTTTAAGTCAGGGCTCTGGCTGGGCCATTCAAGAACAGTCACGGAGTTGTTGTGAAGCCACTCCTTCCTTATTTTAGCAGTGTGCTTAGGGTCATTGTCTTGTTGGAAGGTGAACCTTCGGCCCAGTCTGAGGTCTAGAGCACTCTGGAGAAGGTTTTCGTCCAGGATATCCCTGTACTTGGCCGCATTCATCTTTCCCTCGATTGCAACCAGTCGTCCTGTCCCCGCAGCTGAAAAACACCCCCACAGCATGATGCTGCCACCACCACCATGCTTCACTGTTGAGACTGTATTGGACAGGTGATGAGCAGTGCCTGGTTTTCTCCACACATACCGCTTAGAATTAAGGCCAAAAAGTTCTATCTTGGTCTCATCAGACCAGAGAATCTTATTTATCACCATCTTGGAGTCCTTCAGGTGTTTTTTAGCAAATTCCATGCGGGCTTTCATGTGTCTTGCACTGAGGAGAGGCTTCCGTCGGGCCACTCTGCCATAAAGCCCTGACTGGTGGATGGCTGCAGTGATGGTTGACTTACTACAACTTTCTCCCATCTCCCAACTGCATCTCTGGAGCTCAGCCACAGTAATCTTTGGGTTCTTCTTTACCTCTCTCACCAAGGTTCTTCTCCCCCGATAGCTCAGTTTGGCCAGACGGCCAGCTCTAGGAAGGGTTCTGGTCGTCCCAAACGTCTTCCATTTAAGGATTATGGAGGCCACTGTGCTCTTATGAACCTTAAGGGCAGCAGAAATTTTTTTGTAACCTTGGCCAGATCTGTGCCTTGCCACAATTCTGTCTCTGAGCTCTTCAGGCAGTTCCTTTGACCTCATGATTCTCATTTTCTCTGACATGCACTGTGAGCTGTAAGGTCTTATATAGACAGGTGTGTGGCTTTCCTAATCAAGTCCAATCAGTATAATCAAACACAGCTGGACTCAATTGAAGGTGTAGAACCATCTCAAGGATGATCAGAAGAAATGGACAGCACCTGAGTTAAATATATGAGTGTCACAGCAAAGGGTCTGAATACTTAGGACCATGTGATATTTCAGTTTTTCTTTTTTAATAAATGTGCAAAAATGTCAACAATTCTGTGTTTTTCTGTCAATATGGGGTGCTGTGTGTACATTAATGAGGAAAAAAAATGAACTTAAATGATTTTAGCAAATGGCTGCAATATAACAAAGAGTGAAAAATTTAAGGGGGTCTGAATACTTTCCGTACCCACTGTATGTACATCAGAGTCTCTAGTTTGAGAAATAGAGGCCTCACATGTCTTCATCTGACAGCTTCATTGAATTCTACCCACTCAACACCAGTTTCATGTACAACATGTCATGACGTCCTTGATGAAAACCTGCTCCAGAGCGCTCTGAACCTCAGACTGGGGCGAGGGTTCATCTTCCAACAGGACAACGACCCTAAGCACACAGCTAAGATAACAAAGGAGTGGCTATGGGACAACTCTGTGAATGTCCTTGAGTGGCCCAGCCAGAGCCCTGACTTGAACCTGATTGAACATCTCTGGAGAGATCTGAAAATGGCTGTCCACCGACAGTCCCCATCCAACCGGATGAGCTTTAGAGGTCCTGCAAAGAAGAATGGCAGAAACTGCCCAAAAATAGGTGTGTCAAGCTTGTAGCATCATACTCAAAAAGACTTGAGGCTGTAATTGGTGCCAAATGTGCTTCAACAAAGTATTGAGCAAAGACTGTGAATATTATGTACATGTGATTTATTTTTTAATTTTTCGTTTTTAGTAAATTTGCAAAGATTTCAAACAAACTCCTTTCACGTTGTCATTATGGGGTATTGTTAGCAGAATTTTGAGGGAAATAATTAATTTAATCCATTTTAGAATAAGGCTGTAACATAACAAAATGTGGAAAAAGTGAAGCGCTGTATATACTTTCCGGGTGCACTGTGTATATATATATATATATATATATATATGCGACAAAAAAAAATTCGACACAAGTAGCTCTCAGCCACCTTTGTTTTTTCAAAAAGTGGCTCACAGAGTAAAAAGGTTTGGAGACACCGGGTCTAAATGAACCGATGCTGGATCCAACGAGTCGACCTGTAAGATTCAGGTTTGGAGTCAACCAGTAGGGGGCGCGAACTCACTGGCGACTCGAAGTTCCGTAAACCCTCCCCCACTCTCACAAGAAGCGAGACGGGCTTCGTCATCGTCAATTATCTGCGAGCTAATCAGCTGCTTCTCAACGGTTTCGTTTTGAAGGTGAGTTTTGACGAACAAACGTCTCAAGCATATCTTTTAAGAGCATTTTCTGTGTTATTTATCTATCCAGTGTGTTAATTGTGCTGTTTGAATGACCGAATCAGCTAATGTGCTCACTCAGCCGTCTGCTAGTCACTTATGTTGAACGTCTTTCTCGCATGAATCAAATATACCGTAATTTAAGCACACACGTATTTTATACGATGCGATTCCTTTTCTTAGCATCCGTAGATTTAGTTGCTTGTTCTTTGGGATTGTAAACCCCTTCCTCTCTGAAGTGCTTCAATCAGTTCCTTGATCGTGGGACTAATCGATACTAGCGTTAGCAAGATAGCAAGTCAGCAAGTCCTATTTAGATGCGTGGGTCAGTTTGACTCTAAATTAGACATTTTCATCGGCGATTCATCCCTCGTTGTCAACGTTGTAATATCAAATCAGAAACTAAACTTTAAACCATGTGTGACATCGTCGAATTTTAGGCTATGCGTCACAGCATTTCGAAAGGGAAAGTACGGTGTTCATCGTATTATTTTTTTACTATTAAGGACGGATCTCTTGACGTTTAAAATATCCCCGTGATTTTTAAATGTTAGGCCATTTATAGATATTATTCAGAGTATTGTCATGGTTAAAATTTGCACGGGAATGAAAAACGAGGCTGTGAAAAATAAACTTACTCAACGAAAAAAGTAAATTAGCTGATAATCTATTCAGACCATCCAAGTTTTTTTCTTCATCAAAACAGAATTTAAGATTTTTAGGATTTCATTTCAGGCCTCCTCTAAACAATGCAAGTGAATGCACTCCATTTTTTGACAGTCTAAAATGCATATTTAGGGTGCATCAAAATAATCCACACGACTCCAGTCGATAAAGTTCTAAGGAACCCATACGATTGATTATTTTGAGAAACAACAAAATACTTAAATGCGTTTTAATTACAAATGTTCGCTTGGGTACATCTGTGACATGCGCTCATGAGAGGAATGACATAAAAATAATTTGTTTGTGTTCAGAAGAACTTTATTTGTCGACTGGAGTCATGTGGATTATTTTGATGCACCCTAAATATGCATTTTGGACTGTCAGAAAATGGAGTACATTCACTTGCATTGTTCAAAGGAGGAGGCCTGAAATGAAATCCTAAAAATCAAAAATTCTCTTTTGATGAAGAAAAAAAGTGATGGGGAGTAAATTATCAGCACATTTTCATATTTGGGTGAACTATTCCTATGCATTCTTTAAAGGTCCTACATCGCATCTAGTTTTAAGAACTTGTTTTCAGATGTATTTTTTTTTTACTTAATTTTCTGGCCGTATGTTTTAGCTGTGTTTTGTCATCTGAATGGCCAACTTAACCAAACAACCCTTTTGAAGAGACTGTATGTCCCTCACTGCCTCGTTTTCATTCCCGCTAAAAATTACATATGGCACTTCTCTGAATAAGGTCCATTGCAACAGGGAAGTTGTAGTTTCTCCAGCATGCATTTTGTTATGTAATTCTAGGTTTAAAGTTGATTTGTATACATTTTTCCTAATTTGAATATTGTTTTTCCTCAGAAACTTCCAGACCTTCCACGTGCAAATCGACCAAAGACCGATTTTAAAGAACAAACAATACTGCCTTTCTTCCCGTCCAAAATGGTGAAGATATTTGTTGGCAACGTAGCCTCAGCGACCACTGAAGATGAGCTCCGTGCTTTGTTTGAGAAGTATGGTGCTGTGTCCGACTGTGATATTCTGAAAAACTATGGCTTTGTGCACATGGATGAAGAAGAGTCAGCGCAGAAGGCTGTCTCTGCTTTACACAAGCATGATCTCCATGGCTCCAACATCACTGTAGAATATGCCACCACCAAGGTACGCAATGCCACCAAGATCTACGTGGGCAATGTTCCTGAAGGTGTCACCGCTGCTAAAATCAAGGAGCTCTTCCAGCCGTATGGCAAGGTGGTGGAATGTGATATCGTGAAGAATTATGCATTTGTTCATATGCAGAGAGAAAGTGATGCTCTGGATGCCATTTCAGAGCTTAACCACTCTAAAGTGGAGGGCCAAAAGATCTTTGTTTCACTCTCTCGCAGTAACCCTTCCAGAAATGGCCGGGGGGAGGACTATTTTCCTCCTCCCCCACATCACTATCCACCTCACCCACACCACCATCCTCACTTTCTCCCACCACGGCCCCCACCCCGTGACTACTATCCGCCTCGTGGCCGACTACCACCCCCTCCTCTCCCACCACCGCCAGCCCGCGCCCTGTACGAGCACGACGTGTATGAGAGGGGGCTTCGCCATGACCCGTACCCTGCCGCCTCCCCTCGTTTTTACGATCGGGATCAATATGACCGACGCCCACCGCCTCCCCAACGACCGATCACTCCTCCCCTCGCTCCTCGCTACTACCGTGACCGCAGCCCTCTTGGCGGTCGCCGCTCTCTTCTGCCTCCGCCTCCCCCTCCACCCTCTTCTGCCAGCTATGGCCGCAGTTTTGCCCGCAATGGCGCTGGCTCTGGGCCCCCTCCCCATTCCGCCTCTGCTTCCTCCCACTATCAGCGCTACTCTATTGGCTCAGGCTTTGATAAGGATGATTATTTGGAGGACAAGTACAGCAATGGCTTCAGCCGTAGCTACTAAGTGTGCTTTGTCTTGGAAATCTGTCTGTCTCTTTGTATTATTTCAGGAGGCAAGTAGTCTAAGAGGGACATACCTTCAGGGAGTTAGAGATGAATTGTGTAGTCATTTGTGATGGTTGTAGTTATTTTAGGCAACGGGTCAAACAGCTAATACTGTATTCCTTTAATTAATAGATTTCCTCCGCCCAATGAAGGAATGGCAACTAAGGAAGTTACATTTTTCTGTATGTTTATATTATGTCATATACTATATTTACCACCATATCGTTATTAATATTTTCTTAAAAGACCCTTGTTTTTCTTTTAATCACTTAATATTTTTAGTTTACTCTAGCATTCACACCAGTTGAGGTTCTACAACACAAAAGATCGCCTGAATGCTTGAGAAAAACAGTATGCTTAGGTTATAGTTACTTTTTCATTAGGTGATATTTCAACAGAAGTACATAGTTTAAGTGTCCATCCAACACTGAAATTAAGTTGTTCAATGTTTATCTGCGTTGTTTTTTTTTTCTTTCTCTATTTAGGAATGATATTGAAGTGCTATCTCTGCCACCATTTTTTGCATGAGTTAGAGAGGCAACACTGAATATCTTGAAATAAGAGAGTAACCAAATTGTATTGATACTGTCCAATCCTGCATAGCAAAGGTTGTCTTTTTTTTATCCACATTTTTGCTCGAATCTGTTCCCTGGACTACTTTATAGGCAAATTAATTTACTATGTTGCTGTTAGAATATCGATGTGAGATAAATCCAGTGGGAAGGAACAGCGAGGAAATGGGGCAAGAGGTGGTTGTGGGTGGAGCTGTATGCCAACTGACTGATCAACCAATCGCATCCTAACAGCAAACTGAGCACATCTCATCCACCAGCCGCTCAACTTTCGGATTCGCCATCGCATCGTAGGATAAAGCACCACCGGTCAAAGGAAGCTCGGGAAAAACAAATGATCAACCACTCGCTGACAAATAAATTTAAAACAACACTTGATTCATTAGAGCAGTTTCTATACTGTATTTCGAGATTACGTTGAATTTGAAACTAGCTCATTTGCCGATATCGCAGACTCTGACAAAGTAGTTTTTAATGATTATAAAGGCTTATTTTGGCATGACATTACAATGGACGTGCTTATGTTTGAAAATATTACTGAATACTCAACATTGTTTTCTGTCTTGTACTACTGCTGTTTGCCTACGATTTCATTGTTAACGTACAAACATGTTTAAAATGTAAGTCTTTAAGCCTGTTTCTCGACTGTATCCGAAACCGCTATCTTTATTTTATTGTCCTCTCGAGCAACATTGCGGTTGTTTGCAAATTGTTCGAAATATATGCTTGCTTTGATTAAACCTATTAAAACAGTTTCATGTTCTGCTAGTCGTTGTCACCATCTAGCCGCCTGAATAAAATGTCGACTGACTCAGACACACCGTTTTTTTATGTGAAGTTTTTGAGTCTCTTTAATTTCTACCTCATGTCCCTCGTTCACGTTCTCATTCGTATAATACAAATGTCCTGTGACTTGATCACTCATGTGTAAAGTGCCAAATAGATTCGTATAAAACTTCACTCTCCACTTGATCCTATCATATAAAAGGCCAAAAAGCAGTAAATTCGATTTACTGTGTCTTTTGTTCTTCCTCAATGAATGATTGTTTGATTCCCATTTTCAAATGACTAGGAGTGGACCACACATGTTTGTGGCTTAGCAGGATTCGTGAGATAAATGTGAAGGTAAGTAATATTTGAAACTGGATAGTTTGAACTTTTGTTTGCCTTGTTGCATGTAATTTTGTGTGTTCATATACTGGCAGAGCCTGTTTGATTTGTTTTGTTACTGGGGACTTTTTCCAGTGACATAATTATCAGAGGATTTGCATACTGTCTTTGAAACACTATCCTCCTTAGTGCAGGTTTTTGTGCTTTCAGTAGAGCCACATTCACACAAGGTCATACTGTGCAATCAGTTTTTAGAGGAGTTTAACATTTCATGACTCGCATCTCATACCTGAAATTTTCTGTTGCACGTCTTTTTTTTTTTTAAAACCCTTATCAGAATCTTCATTCTTACATTTCAGTTAGTTCATAACTGGTGAACATAAATGTATTTTTGTTCAGAAAGGGAAGATTATCAAGAAAGAATCGCAAACATTTTAAAGTATTATACAAATTATTAAAGGCCACATTTAAATGTGAATATAAAGAAAAGCTCAGAGTCAGCAGCTTAGAGTTGAATGAGTGGTTATTTGAAGAACTCTGACAATATGGAAATTATAAACCTTATTAAAAAATGTGAATGGTCCATTATTAATGTTTATTCAGCTGTTACCATTTGAAAGTGGTATTCAGCCGGTTGCTTTTCATTTAGCTAAATCCAAAATAAGCACCTGGCACCAAAATGGGACAATAAATGGCTTTGAAAGACTCCTGGAAATCATCAGAGCTTTTTAAATTTTAGAATCTTAATTGCTGTACAAGGCACAGAAAAAACTCTTTAGAGATTTTACTTAAGATATGGGTCACTTTTAACCAGGAAACTGTGCAAATGGTGTGCTGATCTTGTCCCTGCAGTGACTGTTGAAATCATTATACCCTTTGGAATAGTCACTACTTTTTGTCTTCCAGCCTGAAATCAAAACCATTTAATAAAATAAATCCCAGCTTTATTTTTTTGACATTTTACTTTACAACATTCAAGCAAGGTAAAAAAGGCAACAGCTCCAAAAATGTATTAAAGATGAGAAACTAGAATAACAGGGTTTGAAAATGTGTCATACCCCTGGATTTAATATTTGGTAGAGCTAACTTTTTCTTTAATATCAGCCATCAGTCTGTTTGGGTATGTCTCTACTAGCTTCACACACCTAGATTGGGGGATATTTGCCCATTCTTCCTTGCAGAAATGTTCAGGTTCAGTCAAGTTGTGGGGTGAGCGCAATGGACTGCTTTTAAGTTCATCCACAGGTTTATTTATGTCAGGTCTTTGACTTGGCCTTTCAAGGACTTTGACCTTCATATTCTTAAGCCACTGCTTTGTTTTTTTACAGTGCGTTTAGGGTCATTGTTGTGCTGAAAGGTGAACCACATGCCCATCATCAGTTGTCGAGCAGAGAGGCACAGATTTCCCTCAAGAATTTGGGTGTACATGGCCTAGTCCAAACTGAAGAGAAACACCCCCACAACATAATACTGCCACCACCATGCTTCAGAGTAGGTATGGTATGATTTGGGTGGTGTGCTGTGTTTGGTTTTCTCCAAATGTAGTGCTTAAAGTTCAGTACAGAAAGTAACATTTTAGTCTCATCTGACCATAAAACATTTTGTCACATGGCATCAGAATCATCTAGTGACAATGACCCTGAATTGGCAGCCCAGAAAACAACACCGTGGCTTAAGAATAGGAAGGTCAAAGTCCGAACCCTGACCTAAATACAATAGAAAACCTGTGGATGGACTTGAAGAGAGCAGTCCATCACCGCTAACCCCAAAATTGGACCGAACTCGAACAATTCTGCAAGGAAGAATGAGCAAATATTCCCTAATCTAGGTGCTCAAAGCTAGTAGAGACATATCCAAACAGACTGATGGCTGTCATTAAAGCAATTAGCTATATTTTTTCAAACTATGTTATTCTATTTTTTCATATTTTATGAACTGTTGTTTGTTTTTCCCCCATTGCTTGAATGATGGAAGGTAAAAATGTGTAAGCAAAGCTGGGGAACATTTTATTTTTTAGGCTATAAGACAAAAAGTGACTATGATCATTTTCTATAGGCACTGTATAATTTACTACTGAAAAATTTAAGGATACTGAACCTCATTTTTCTTGTTTATTTGTGCAATGAAAAAGTGTTTGCATAAAGATATCGTCCAATACTCTTCCCCTTTAATAACAATTACATTTAATCTGGTTTATGAAAAAAAAAATCTAAATATCAGTATTAATACAGGCATAGTGTGACATTGTGTATTAAACTGCATAAAATGTAAGTGTTTGTTTTTCTATTTCCTATGTATAATGTAGTGGAGATTTTTAGATTGTTTTAATTATATTTGTTAAGGGTCATCATTGTAATCATATTTTAAAACGATACCTGTGGGATCAGAAATCATCCCACTTTACCTGTATTTATGCTATTTGCTTGCTAAGACCTTCCCCCAACTTCAACCCTGAAACATTCAATTCCAAAACATTTAGAATGTAACAGTTTGGGGCAGGTAGTCTCCTAATATCTTTTTTGTGGTTTCGGCCTTGGTACTTTGGCGCTGACGTGTCAAAATATGATTTCTTGATTGTTCAGTAGTCCTTTTTGTCTGGTACACATGGCACCATCTCCTGGGAGTGACCCATATCCAATTAACATACTCCGGTTTATATAAATATTGCAATTATATCATCAATTGATAACTTTGTAATCTCATAATTTAGTTTATGTTGTCCATAGGCTCCAGTCCATTTTAGATGTGTATCGGACAACTTTCCAAAAAAGAATACAATGTGATATAGGTCTTATGCCATAACTCATCTAACTGTTACTTGTTTGTGGAAATACTGTCAGTCTTTGCAGTACAGAATTTGAGGATGAAATCCTGTGAAAATACAATTAAAATGTAGAAGCAAATAATACAATAACTTTGTCTAAATAGTTTATTTTGGCATCAATGCACACTAATGTTATTTTCCATGTAAGTTATTCTTGTCTATGTCAATAAAGGCAATATGAATTACTAATTTCCAAGTGTCTTTTTTTTAAGGATTTGTGTACTTTATTGAACTGCGAGTGCATATCAAGAAAGTCGTCATCCTCAACGCACACCCCAGAAAACTAAACCGACCGTTCAAATCACCTTGACGCCCTCCTCTGTCCAAAAGTAGCCATGCAGTCGCAGACCCCATCAACCCAGGTCAGGAGTTCCAGCGGATGTAGGAAGTGCTATGAGAAGTTGTGGCGCCGTCGAGGTTTTTATTTTTTTTTATTTTTTTTTATTGCTTTAATCAATATAACATGACAGTCAAACCAACTGAAAGCACAATAAATAAAAAAATATCAAGAAAACTAACAAAAAGTTACATCGACAATATACATAATTCAAAAGGCTATAAATTATACAATGCATATATTATTAAGATTCAAAAGGGAATATTCAAGGCTTTATAAAAGTTTTACTGATTTTTACTCCTGAGTTGTTGAATATGTCTAATATTTAAATCAGTGGATGCAACGCAGTTTGACTCCAATCAGTCGTTCTACTTGCGTGAGTATTCCGCAAGAAATTCGTAGTTAAGAAATTGGCTTCAAAACAGCTAACAGCTTTTGAACAACAATGTTAGTAAGAAAAAATTTCAATAGAGCGCAATAGTGACCGCTCACTTTTCAGCCGTTTGGGTTTCGGAAGTGTTTTCCCGTTCATTTCGTCAATATAATTTTAACAAAATCCTACATAAAAGAGTTGTGAGACATGAACCAAAGGCAAAAAAAAAAAAAAGTATTTTAATATCAGACGATAAAACAAAGGAGACTGTGTACTTACCGTCTTTCTTGAGGGCACAAACTACAATCCCATGAAGCATTGCGAATGACGTTATTGAATAAAAAACTGGGAATATATAAAACTGTTGATTTTAGGTTGTTGATTATAAATATAGAAACAATATATTTTTATATTGCAAAATATACCGATATGTATAAATATATAAGTAGTTTTTTGTTTATTATTAAACTTCAAACAAACAACGTCAATGTAAATTCAGAACAGCAATAATACATATATGTATATATAGAGAGAGAGAGAGAAACATATAGCCAGGGGGGAAGGCTAACCATTATGTAAATATATTAAAGGACTCATATATAATATATAATATATAAAAAAAAAAACATTTTTTATTGAAGTTTAACAAAACAAATAGTAAGAACATACAAAAACGTCATTAATACAGAATACAACATATTAAACAAACAAAGAGCCAGGGGGAGAATCAAATAAATACATTAAAGATAGAACATAACATAATGGTTTTAGCAGCCTTCTTATTTTTAGAGTCATAGATGGATTTAAGGTATTGTTGTGTCTCCTTACCAAAAGCAACAAAGGAAGGTTTAGAATGACTAAATTTGGCTTTATGAATATGATATTTCCCCAAAATGATCAATAAGTTAATTAGGTATACTTCTTCCTGAGTTTTACCTTTGTTAGCATGGAGACCAAACAGCACATCCCTCCATAACAGAGAGAAATTAGCGAAAAGCTTACCAGCAATGTATCGGGACAAATCTTTCCAAAAAGTGCTGGTGTAGGGACATTGCCAGAACAGGTGTACCATTGTTTCTGGGCACACACCACATAAAGAGCAGTTAACACATATGTCAGGTTTAAACCTAAGGAGTAGGGTGACCACCTGTCCCGCTTTACGTTGTACTGTACAGCAATTTTACCCTTTGTCCCGCCTCACGCAAATTGAGCATCTGTCCCGCTTTTTCATTGGACCCTGCCTAAATACACGGGTGCGTCCATAGGCGTACTGTTAACTTATGTCCAATACTGCAGAGGAGAGCAATAAATGCGGCAGTCGATAGGCTATCGTCGTGTGTCAATCAAACTGTTGACTGGCGCACGAACGCCTCCTCAACATTGTCAACAATCTCAGATTGGAGGGCGCGCTGTTTGGTCGGTTAAGAAGCCATGGCCAGTGCTGCGGCCACGAAAAAGAGAAGATGCACTTTTAATACGAATGGACCACAAGATACTCTTGGTTAAGACCCGTAGATGGTGAAGCAGAGAGAGCTTTTTGTATTTTATGCAAAAGCAGTTTTTCTGTGGGACATGGTGGAGAGTACGATGTGAAGCGACATGGTGCAAGTGAGTACCACAGAAAAAAGCACATCATCAAGAAACATGCAAATCAGTGCAATCGTTTTTCAACAAACCAAATGACCCACAGGCTGACAAAGTTTCGGCAGCAGAAGTGACGAGCATTTATCATGCCGTACATCACACACATTCATATCGCTCTACTGACTGCAGCAATAAGTTAGCCCCAGTAATTTTTCCAGATTCTGAAATAGCGAAGAAAATGTCGTGTGGCCGCACCAAAGCAACATCTATTGTAAGTTACACAGAAATAGTTAAACTTTATATAGGCAAGCCCTAAATATTTTGCACTGTATTGACTAGGCCTTATATTTTGTTGAACTTAAATAGGCTAGGCCTAATATTTTTTGTCTTGTATTTTAAGGTGAATTTTATTCACTGAGAGCATTTTTTTTAGTTCCGTAATGCCTGGTCCTTTTGAAACAGTTGATTAATTTGATAGTCCCAATAAAGAGAGATGGATGGAAATTAGTGTTTTGTCTTTTATAGGCCTATGCCTTAAGCTGTAGAAACTTTGGGTGATATTTTGGGTCAGGTAGTGTCTTAATCTTTTAGTTTAAAGTGGGTTTAAAAAAATTTTCTGGGTAAATTAGATAGACAATATATCTTAAGTTTAAAGTTATTACGTCTGTCCCACATTGTCCCACTTTACCATGCTACTTGTCCCACATTTTGTCTGACTGGAGGTGGTCACCCTACTAAGGAGATATTGCTTAGCAGGATAATAACTATGTACAATTTTAAAGGAGATTTCTCTTACTTTATTCGTAAGCAGGTATTTGTAAGCTAAATTTTTTTTTTATTGAATACAAAATTACACATACAACCAAGGCAAATGTTTTCTTTCTACAGTGCGTAAGAATATCGAATGAAAGGCTCAACACAGTTTAACAAAACAGAAATACAAATTTGAAATCATATCTTACATTAACTTAAGGTTAAAAATAAGAATAACTAAAATAAAAATAAAGTTGAAATTTAAAATTAAAAAACAAAAACAAATAAATAATAATAAAAATAAATAAAAATAAAATTAAAATTAAAATTAAGGGGCAATATCACACCAAATCATATGAAATCAAAAGATCAAGCAGCTTCATCGCACTCCCACCTCTCATTCCATCAAGGGCTCTAGAAAAACACTTTAAATCATTTTTGAACATAACAAGTAGTGGGAGGGATTTAAAAAATCTACATTTATGAATGGGACTCATATATAAGTAGTTTAAGGGCGAAGGTGACGTTTACGTCATTCACTGTGCGCCATGCGGTTCTCTGATTGGTTAAGCTTTCTATGTTGTTCCATGGGAACTGTAGTTGTTTACCATGAATTCCTCTATCAATCACGATTTGTGAACAATGACGTTGAGATAACGCAGATGGATGGCTTCAACGGAAGCATATACTGTCGATGAACAACCTCGTTGCTCACGGTAGGTCTGTCTTTAAACATTTATAAGTTACCGTTTAAAATCAATTCGTCTATGGGATAAATTAATGGGATTTTTAACTCGCTCTAACAGTTGCTTTTAAAAGCATAATTTCTCCATGTTACTTAGGTAAAGTTGGTTTTATATTCGCACATTCGCGGACTTCCGCGTTCAATAACTCGTGAATTAAACGTTGTTGCTACACACAACACCTATCACATATAACTACAGATAAAACACCAGAAGCTACAACATAAATTTCCTCAAAACGATCTTTCCTTCGCACTGGACAAAATACATTGATCTCTATGCGCAGGCTGCTAAGAAGGGACCATCTGCAAAGTGCAAACCCGAAGGAAAGCTCGTGATAAAATATTAAAAACAATGTTCTTTGTGTAGTAACAATATTCAGCTCATGAGATATTGAACGCGGAACTCCGCAAATATGCGAAGCGAATATAAAAAGCAACTTGCAGACTTGATCATGTAGGACCTTCAGGACCACATAGCCTACGTGGACAGCACCATGAACATAGTCAAGTTTAAAAAAAAAACCCAACCAGGGTAAAAATAGTTTCAGGTATATTTGCTGCGTATTCACCTAGACTGCTTTAGTGTACTTTTGTGTAGGCTATTGTACATACAGTATGCAAAAATGTTTTATGTAAAACTTACAGTAATTCACCAAAGGGATTTTTTCATGTTCCAAAGGTTGTAGTATGTTCCTACTGACCAGACTGACTTACTACAGGTGAAATTTTCACAATAACTCCCTTACTGTACTACTGAAGGGTTGGGGTCAGAATCCCCTGTCTCTTCAATTTAATTATATATATCCTTTTTATATATATCCTTTTGAATGATTAATTTATTCTTATTAAAAATTCAACAATCAAGTATGTATCCTAATCATTTCTGTATTCATTTTCTTTTAGGTGCATTCCAGTGTGTGCCCTTGGGTTGTGTTCACATGCAAGGGGCCTTTTGATGATAATTGTCTTGGGATTCAGAGAGCGGCGAGAGAGACTCTGTACTCATGTATTGCATATATATTATATATATATATATATATATGTAAGTAAATCAAAACCAAATAATTTACAAGCTTTTAACTTAATGAGGTGCAATGGCAAGGTATCTAACACCGGAGACGTCCTTGGTGAATCTGCCTCTGGCTGGACATTACTTTACAGTCCTTTTTAAAGTCCATCAACTTTTTGACATGTTCAGAAATCCCCTCCTGGAAACTCCCTCTGCATACATTCAGTCTTTTACAGCCAATTGGTCAAACACAAAATCTTGAACTGTCATTATTTCTTGAAGACCCCTTAGGACTTTTGCATATAAAACTCTTTGTCTCTTTGTCCTCTTTTTCTGGACCTTTCCATCATCGCTGTATCTTCTGTATCTCGTCCGCAACACATAGACGTTAATGATGGCATTTTTCTCCTTTCTTTTGCAAAGCTCTTTCTAATACATTTTCAACTCCTCTCTACTCTGCCACCATCATCTGCTTAATAAATGCTTACAACATTCAGTGTGGTATGTTTTTCTTTATAAACCAGCTTCATAATAAAAATCTTTATAAAACAAGTTGAGGTGTTTTTCTTAATAAATTATTTTCTCAATATATGGTTACAATGATTATTAATACAAGTGTTTTACAGTAAACACTTTCTTAATAAATTGTTTAACAACTACTTATGGTACCTTTCATTATAAAACCACTTTTTATTAGTTACAATTGTGGTTTACTATGACCCATAAATACTTCATATACCAAAAGCCATGATTAGAATACAATAATTGCATATTTCACAACAATATCCACATATCTGCATCTATATATCTGTCTTAGTTGACTTGTATAAGTTTGAGGGTCAATTTATACATAATTTCACCTTATTTTCATTAAGTGAACATCTCATGTGTATTTCTTTAGGGAGTGGAGTAAAGGGGCATATTATCTTTCCTGCTTTCCTGGAGTGAAATGTTTTATCAGCCTGTTAAGGTGGACTGCTCTTCTGATAATGAGCTCAGGCCTTCTTCAGCCTCGAAGAGAACTGTTGTTTGTCAGTGTTCTGTGTGTGTGTGTGTGTGCGTTTGATAGTCTTTGCAGGTTCTGAACTTTGTGATATAGCCTAAAACATTCTTGGACCCTGGAAGAAGGTCACCACGGACTTAAATCTCGGAAATGGACGACAAATATTCAGATTAATGGCGATATACCCACTTATCTATCAAAAATGTATTATTTTTTAGACTTTATGTTGTCTTAGCCAATCAGAAGTAAATGATTATGTAATGCATGTCCTTGTAAAAGGTATACTTGTGTGAGATTTGTTTGTAAGGTAGAGTTGGCTTGCGACCTCCTTGTGACTTTGACGCTGGCTCTACCAATTTAACTGCAAACTCTTCTTCAGTAAAATTTTACTTATCTCATTGAATTTCACGACTCCTGGTCTTCTTTCATCATATTATCTGGTCCTGGGACTTACAACTGTACCCCCCCAAACAGTACAATTATCAAATAATTTTTTCCTGTTCCAATGGCTGTAGTGCTTTCCTAGTGATCAGACTGACTTACTACAGGTGAAATTTTCACAATAACTCCCTTACTGTACGTACAATAAACTAATAAGTTCAAGAAAACATTACTGTCATTCCCCTAAAGTATTTTTTCCTGTTCCAAAGGCTGTAGTGCTTTCCTAGCGATCAGACTGACTTACTACAATGTATTAGGTAAAAGTATGTATTATAACTGCTGTTCCTTGTACAACACATTTCTTTCATTGATTAAAGAAATTCAGATACTTTAGATTAATCATATTTTCAACGTTTAAATAAACAACACCCTTATTGTAATGATTCAAGTTAAGTTTTTGTTATGAAGTCCTGAAGAAGTGGATTCTGGAATACAGGATAACGTATGGAATTCAGAACCATGGACAGCGCCGTTTCCAGCGTGCGAAAAACATGTGTTGTGCCAAATTTCAACCCCGCCAAATTATTACCCTCTATTGGTACGTTTAGGATTAGTTATGGGGAGTGGTTAGGGTTAGGATTAGGCAATTAGGGACTGAGTTCAACGGGGGTGTAATAATTTGGCAAGGGGTCGAAATTCGGCACAACACCGGAAAGGACACGCGCACACACTCATCTTATGTTCAAAAATCATTTCTATAATCACAATTCAGTCACTGCAAAGATTGAAAATTAAAAAAACAACAACAACAAAAAAAATAACATCTTACCTTAAGTTAGAATAGAGTATTATGCCTTGGCTTGACTTCGATGTGAACCCAAAGTGTGTGAGTGATACACTCTGGTTTAGCTATCGCTTGCTTGCTTTAGTATGACTTCTCAGTTTCTTCTGTTTGGCGCACATGGTTAATTTGCATACGTGCAAAGGACTGGTTGGCTCCGCTTGGCAAAAAATAGAACATTTGTGAATAAATGTTTTGCATTCTGAATACCGGACATGGTGAGGTTAAAAACAATTTAGTGACAATAACATTTTATTGAGAAATATTTATATTTTGCTTTTGATGCTTTCAGAGGGTCTCACCCAGCTAACACAAATACGTGACTGTTACATAACTGCAACATTTTTAATAATATGGGAGGACATTAAGTGGTCTAATTTAAGTTGTCCTCATTGGCCCAAAACTATTTTAGGGACTTTTTCAACGACATATGAACGATACAGACTCAAAAATGCAAAAATTACTATAGAACAAAGCACAAACGGCAAAAACAGTATGCAAACAGGTTATACATTTAAATGAACAAGGTTTTCCCCAAAAGCTTGACGTCTTCATTTTGGTGGCCCTAATAACAAAGCAAGAATAAGAAAAGAAAAATGCAAGAATAAGAACAGTTCAGTGTTTTCCAATTGAACATTTAAATACACAAAGCAATTAGCATTGAAAGATTGAATCTGTATAAGCAGACAGTTTTGTTTAAAAATCGCTCATATATTTTTTTAAACATTGTCACAAAGTTATGTTGTGGCAAGTGCATTATTTCCCTTTACAAAATGTTTATAACTTCATGACATGTATCACTATAATCTAGAAAACCTTAGTTTGAAATCATTACTTTTTACATTTAATAATACATATTATTTTGTTTTTCTTCTCCTGCAGTCGTGATTACGATCATTTTTTTTTTTAAACTAGGAAACTAGGCCTATTTATGATTATTGCTGAAGGCAGCATTAAACCTCCAAAATGTCAGGTGGTGGTGCAACTGTCTGAACAAATGAACAGACTAAGAAAACAATTTAACATGGTGTCTTAATAATAAAAAATTTAAAACAGTGCCATCATTTTAGGTTTGAAGCCTTTCATGTTATTGTTTTTTTTTTTTTTTTTTTTTATAAATATCAGTAGTTTTAAATCTATTGAGGTAATTGAGAAACTTTTGTCCAGCAATTTGTATATTCTCAAATATTATTATGAATTTACAAGGTAATAACAGTAAACATGATAATGCATCATCCAGAGGAGCCTAACTGATCTCTTTGGCAGAGTGAAAAAGTTTGTAGAGCTCTCTCAAATACTGATAAAAAATGCTAATTTCAAGTATGGGTAGGTTGGTGGTACACTTTCCATGTCAGGTGGTACAACATAATATTTTTGTTGTACCACCTGACATAAAAACTGAAATTAGTTTAAACACTTTAAAATATCATTTAACATCTGAAAATTGTTTAAACACATTGTCTTCAAGAGTGTTGATGTCATTAGAAGTCTTACCAAGTGAGGCTGGATCCGAACTGGAGCTGCTGTAATCTCTAGTAAAATATGCTGAGCATCTTGAGATACAAACAACCAGACAACAGGAGAAAGATTAGCATTGCTGCTGTTCATATTATTTCAGGCAAAAGATGGTCATGTGCACTTTTTACTATTTCATCACATAGTACAAAATTATGATATGTGTTAATTGAATGCTTAGCTAAAGAGATGTGTCTTTAATCTAGATTTAAATTAGGATAGTGTTTCTGGGCCCCCAAACATGATCAGGGAGGTTATTCTAGAGTTATTCCCATAACATTCTATAGGAAATCATCTGATTTTAATGAGAAATCATGGCCCAACGAGTCGTTATTTTAATTTAGTGCATTTTTATGTCTATGCACAAAAAAGGGGCTGACATTTAAGTGTTTTTTAAGGTTAGCACTGTTATGGAGTTAACAGCTGTCAGATCCAGGACCAGATATGATGAAAGAAGACCAGGAGTTGTGAAATTCAATCAAATAAGTAAAATTTTACTGAAGAAGAGTTTGCAGTTAAATTGGTAGAGCCAGCGTCAAAGTCACGAGGAGGTCGCAAGCCAACTCTACCTTACAAACAAATCTCAAACAAGTATACCTTTTACAAGGACATGCATTACATCTTTGCTACTTCTGATTGGCTAAGACAACATAAAATCTAAACAATTATACATTTATACTTTATTCTTTAGAGACATACACATGAAAGAAGTAAAATTTTGTGAACTATATCATGTAAATCACATAGAGGTTGACCCCTGTAACCTTTACTTGGTCAAGAAAAATCAGACACCATAATGCACTTAAAAATATAATGGTAGAAATGCTGACAACAAAATATGATTAAAACTATATATGAATCACTCTTTGAATATAGTAATGATTATATTGTTGAATATAGTAATGATTATATAACTTGATTCACACTTGTTATAGGAATAATGTAAAAACTCAAAAGGATATATAGATATAGTGAAGAGACAAGGGATTCTGACCCCAACCCTTCAGCACAAAATATAATTAATATTGATTAATTATGATTGATTAAAATGAAACTAAGATTAACTCAGTAAACTACATGCATGCATGAACTAAATAATTTTGATCACACATAGTATTTACATTACAACAGTACATCATCAGACATGCTAATTTACATGGATTCAAAACACACCATAATTTTTCAGACAACAAAGCAAAAGCATTTTTTTTTTTGTGAGACATCTCTTACATTTAAGCAAGCTAACATAAACCCTTCTTCTTAACTCTTACAACGGTTATCTCGTACCACAGATCTGCTCTTATCCTTCTAATCATTACCTTGTCACCCTAGGTAATTAAGTTTAAATGTCATCTTCACTGCCACTTTGACTGGAATCATATGTGTCACATACATGCAAATCATGATGACGCGTTTGGTGTTGAAACGTAGATGACACAGCATTTCTAATCAATTTCATTACACATGGCCACAAACACAAGATCAACAAGAACGAGCAAACTATACAAATTACCATCATCATCGCATTTGTCACATTACTAAAAATACCATTAAACCATCCCCATCCAAAAGAGAATGAATTAGTTTCCCGAGTCTTTGACATGAAGGTCAACTTATGTATCCCTTCTTCAATGACATGGCCTTTTGCATCATTATCTGGAATGTATGTGCAGCACGTTTCTCCCACTATCACACAAACTCCACCTTGTGATGCCGTAAGTTGGTCTAAAACTAAACGATTCTGCAGAACCGTGAGTCTTAGTCCTCTCAGCTCCTCCTTGATGCCTTCCATCATAATATGTGTCGTGTCAATGAAAGAAATCAGTTCATACCTGGTTACCTGTACCTCTTCCATTACTGATGCACAAAGAAAGCCAGCAATTTCTCAGCTATGTTCCAGATGTGATGATTTCTTGGCACTGGGCTGTCTTGCACAATGTTAAGCAGTCCCCTTTTCTTTCGTTTCATAACTTCATGTGGTTGGTGCTGTATGACCATTGCTCCTCCGTGCAGTTGAACTAGAGCACATGTTCCTGTCCAGTTTATAGGCAGAGACACATAGATTGTATACCCACACTGCCAGTATGCATTTTCTAGTATTCCTGTGCCCTCTTCATCTGGTACATGCACAGTTGCACAAGCAGCCTTACATGCATCACGTAGGCTATGGCTTTGTGTGATTTCAAGTATTCGAAAGCCATTACAGCTTGTGTCGAACTCCCAACGGCAATATTAGGTTCAAATAAGCATCTATAACAACGTCGTTGTGTGATAGGATTAGTGTCGTTCTCTTTGTAGATTACGTTGCATTTACACTTTGGTGTTTCCCCTAAAGCATAAGTTCCTGAAACTCTGCTGTAACGTGAGATTAGTTGGTATGTTCCGAACAGTTGCTGCCTTGCCAAACACTCTTTTTGTCACCTTCATTGTTGTCCATTCCTTGTTGTTTAAAAAGAGGATAGTATTGTCGTTATATAAAGCTGCTGCCACAGCCAATGTAGCCATGAAGGTTGATGTGTTGTGATCTTGGTGCGGCCACAAGTCCGCTCCAGCGGTACTGTGCGCGAACTGTGTGCACACGTAGCAGTTCAGAAACCCACTTTTCTTTGCTGTATGGTTGGTTAATCTCCACCACAGGTTCGTAGCATATGGATGAGAAGGGCTGGGATGGTCCATCCAGGACTCAGATAAGCTTGCTAAAAAATCTTCTGCTGTTTCTTGTACTCGTCTCGGTCGCAAAGTATGGTTAACTGAAGCAGTACCATTCATCATCATCCTCACAGGCTCAGGATCAATGCCTTTTTTTGGAGTGAGCAGTAAAACAATCAATAATGACAGAACAACCAGTACGCATGTCGTAGCTCTCAGACCGCAGTGTCCAGGAAGTCTCATAGGATGCCATGGTCGTCGGTGTAGCTCCATATTGCTCCCAGTGGCCTTAATTGATCTGGGTCATTCAAGTCCAGCCCGTGTCACTGCGTGTTCAGCTCACAATACACTGGCTGTGTGTGCTTGTCTTTCCCAGAAATAACGACTTTAATTCCCCCCCAAAGAAAGTATGAATAACAATGGAAAGTTACCACAGGCCTCGATGTGAACTTTGTTTAATCTTATCACAAGTAGCGATAGGGTAAAAATGTTGTCCATCTCCAAACTTTCCCATAAGAAAGTTTGTAATCATCTGCTGGTCAGATGAGGTCAGAAACAATGAGTCTGTGAGACAGAGAGAAGGACAGAGGTTTAGTGAGACAGTATTGAATAGGGATGTGGACGGCATAGTCAGACTTTGACACTATCTCTCACACTGTAGAATGGGGAGGCCTAAAAAAGGCACCAAACCTGTAAGATCAGATCTATGGTCACAGGCTGGAGGGATTGATTCTATGATAAAGACGCTGCAGAAAGCTGATATTTTGAATAGAAACACAGAATATTCCTCAGAGATATGGTCCCAACTTGCCATAGATTTACTTAATGAAGACACACAGAAAAATCGGCATTGGTTATGGGTCGTCTGGACCATCATAACCGCAGAGGCCTGAGAGAACAAGAACATCTGGCTGCAGAAGCACCTTTGGAATCCCAGCATCATACCAATGGGACTGAAGAAATCCAACCCGCAGATCAAGGTAAAATAATTAAATCACAATACTAAAATAAATAAGAAGCTTTTACAGTGTGCTTATTTATTTCAATATTTTATATTATTTGTTTAAGATAACAAAAGTATTAAAAGTTTTTATTCGCTTTGGTACTATTTTCTCAAGATGTACATTTTCCAAACTCTTAGTGCTAATATCACAACAGATCATCAAAAGTGCATTTTTTTTCAAACATTTCATCATGTTTTCAATTGTGTAAGTACAATTCACAAAATCACAAAGTATCCTTTCCACAACACAAAATAAGTGTTTCATCTACATAAATGTTTCATTCACAGTCACTGTCTTTCAGAAAGCTCTTACTATCAAACTTTTGATTTGCATCTCTTCTTGTTTAGTTTACTACATTTGTCTATTATTTAATCCAAATGATCTTAATGGTTAATCAATGAATCATTTGGTACACCTATGCATTTCTATAGATATTGATTCAATACACAGTTTCTATAGAACTTGTTTGCAATTTTTCGATATGGATAACCAAATGAATTATTTTTACATAAGTGATTTATAGATATTAACCACCACAATGTTCAAACTGTGTGCACAAGCATGTGTGTGTGTGTGTGTGTGTGTTTGTGACAGATAGAGAGAGAGAGAGATAGAGAGAGAGAGAGAGAGAGAGAGAGAGAGAGAGAGAGAGAGAGAGAGAGAGAGAGAGAGAGAGAGAGAGAGAGAGATATGGATAAATTTGTCATTTGTGCAAACACTGTAAAGCAGAATAGAGTATAAGGGAGAGGAAACACTCAATGAAAACATCAGATTGATCAGAGATGCATCAGTGGAAGGGAGAGAGATGGAATAAAATGCATTTTACATTACAGTATGTATGCCATGTGATACTGTAAAAATGGTAGTTACATTATTGTAACTCAACCTTCATCTGTAAAGGTCCACTACTGTATAGATTTGGTCAAAGAGTTAAATCATTCACTGTATTGCCAGCAAACTCTGTTAGCAAGGAACCTCATGGCTGTACTTCATCACACCTTTTGATAACACACTGGATAATATTACAAACATTATGGATTCAATTACTTCTAATGTGGCAACTGTAGCCTGTATTACTGTATTGTAATTAATTCAGCAACAATGGTGATTTGAAACATGTATCTTGCATTGTTTGCTGTTGAATGAATCAGTTAAAAGTTTAGTTAAAAGTACTAAATTGAAAGAAGATCATACTGTTTCGGGGATTAAACCAAACATCCTCATGACATACAGTTTTTCTCAATCGATTTGGTACATTTCTCCAAACTCAGGTAACTGCTCTCAAAACAGTTAACACAGCAAACTAAACACACTCTTATGTTGGCGAAACAGTTAAGTATTCACTGCACAATGAAACACAGCATTTTATTCTAGTAATGCATTTATTAAAATTCAATATTAACACCAAAACTAAAAGTGTGTTCTCTGTTGATTTGATAACAAATTCAGCTGAAGATACACAAAGAACTAAATGCAAATACATGTTTTTCCATTAAGTTCTTTAATGATGAGTCCAGGTGTATTACAATGAGTTGTCACCCCACAAAAAAAAAAAAAAAAAAACTGCAAATAAAAAAAAAAAACTGCATTCATTGAATCAATTAATTTATTGATCATGCCTCTCAATTACATCTGGCCAGAGAATTTCATCAACATCACAGCAAATATTTTCACGAGTCATGCATCGTGGGAAAAAACGCCTTGAATGCTGTATCCATCCTTGACATGCTTGTGCCCCAATATCTCCACAGGCCTCTTCCATCGCTTGAAGAAGACTTACTTGGTTGTAAGGGTTGCGGTCATGTACTTTCCATCTCCAAGAGGAGAAGAATTCCTCAATTGGATTCAGGAAAGGAGAATATGGTGGAAGGAACACCATCCTGAAACGTGGTGATTCTCAAACCACTCTCGCACTAGTGCTGAATGGTGGAATTGGACATTGTCCCAAACAACTACAAAATTCCGCACCATTTGCTCCTGATCACCCCTAGTGGAAAGAGGATTTCATTGAGGAGATTTAAAAAAATGTAGGAGCCTTGCTGTGTTGTATGGTCCCAAGACAGCATTGTGTGCCACAACACCAGTTATAGAAATTGTGGCACAGAGAGTGATGTTGCCTCCTCGTTGTCCAGGGACATTGACTGTAGCACTACGCCGATCACATTTCTCCCTCTTCTCCTTTTTTTGTGAAGATTGAAGTCTGCTTCATCAATATACAGGTACTCATAATGAGTTGCACTGCTATCCAACTCCAAGATTCTCTAGAGTAAAAAGAACACAAGGTACAATACAGTAAGTTAGTGTTTTACAGTAATGGCATTGATTGCAGTCAATACTACTGTGAAACTGTTGCTGAAGTTTGAGTTCACACTTTGGCGCAGCAGTATACATAGATATGCCTAAATCTTTTCACTTACAGTAGCATGGAATAGTTTGACACATACTTAAAATTCAGAAAAAATATATCTTTGTTTTGACAATAAAAGTGCAGTAATTGGGTTGCACATACTTGAACAAACTGGAATCGCAACTCCTTCACTCTAAAGGAGTTCCTCTCAAAGGGCACTTTGTATACTTGCTTCATTCGGATTGAATTTCTCCTTAGAACACGATCAATTGTGGAGAGACTGCATTGGTGGATATTGTGGAACAGTTGATTGTCCTGTGTTATCCTTTGCTGAATTTCTTTGAGGCGGAGGGTGTTGTTCTGGACCACCATGTCAACAATGGCATGCTCTTGTTCAATTGAAAGAAGTCTTGTTCGTCCACCTGAATGTTCTCGAACTTCAATTCTGAAAAATGTTTGGACAAGCAGGATCATTTACTGTAGAAATCTAGACCTATGTCAAACAAGACTATATGGACTATCATTGTAGAAGTAGAATGATATAGTTACTTACCGGTTTTCCCTCTGAAATGTGCGGATAATTGAAGCCACTGTGGATCTGTTTATATTGGGCTGAACTCTCTGCCCTGCTTCTCTCAGTGAGAGACCATGATTTATGACGTGGTCAATCAGTGTGGCTCTGATTTCATTTGAAACACGCGTGTACCCTATCCTTCTACCTCTCCTCCCTCCTCTTACACCTTGCCCTCCTCTTACACCTTGCCCTCCTCTTACACCTTGCCTTACACCTCGCCTTACACCTCGCCCTCCTCTTACACCTCGCCCTCCTCTTCCTCTCTGTCCATCTCTTCTTATATGTTCTACTCTTTCTCTTTCCACTATACCATTGCCCTCCAATCTATCCATCTCTTCTCCCTCTACTCCTCTCTCTTCTCCTCTTCCTACATCCTCCGCTCTTCTTTCTCTTTCATCCTCAGCTCTTCTTTCTCTTTCATCCTCAGCCCTTCTTTCTCTTTCTCCTACATCCTCAGCTCTTCTTTCTCCTACATATTCAGCTCTTGCTCCTTCTCCATCTCCTCTTCCTCTTCTTTTCCCTCTACCCTGTCCACCACCTCTCACTCTTACACCTCTTCCTTTTCCACTGCTCATTCTTTTTATTGTCTTTTCTCCTCATTCATATTTGTTCTTCTTCTCTTCCCCTTTTGTAGTTGTTGTAATTAAGACAGCTGTGTGAACAATTAGGAAATTGGCTTTTTCTGTGTTGAGTGGATTATTAACTCATCAGATATCAATTTGGGGTTAATTGAGGACATAAGGTGTGCAACTGACTATTTTACAATTCATAGAGTTTTGTTTGTTGTGTTTTGAAAATGGTACAAAAATGCTTGTGATCTTTGTGAAGACCCATGAAAAAGCTGCAAAAGTTTTTCCTGGTATATTAAAGATTTGGTTGGCTGTATGAACTGCTGTGATAACATTAGGGAATTTTGTGCACAGTGTTTTGAGAAAATTATGCTTTTGATTTGTAATTTGTATGAAATGAAGGAGAATTTACTATCTGTTTAGGACAATTACGAAGTGTACAGATCACTGTGTTAAATGTTTTGAGAGCAGTTACCCGAGTTTGGAGAAATGTACCAAATCGATTGAGAAAAACTGTATTACAATAATCTTGTGTTTGAAACAATGATTATGTGGACTGAAAAGTGTATAACTGTAATGAAAGCATGAGATCAGGTTTTGAAAGAATGACTAGCTGTGTTACAAGTGTGATCAGTTTGGATATTTGTACTAAGAGTTTTGAAAATGTTCACCTTGTGAAAATAGTACCCAAGCGAATAAAAAACTGTAATTAAATATAGAAATGAAAGATGACAAATAACAAGGTTCTGTTTGGTCCTAATAGGGATACACTGAATTTTTGTCCGAAAGAGAAAAAAGTCCAAAAATATAAACTGCAACTATGACGCCCCACTTATTTTAATATAGGGATATTTTCTCTTTCATTTTTCTGTTACTTTAAATAAAAGTGTGGTTATTTTATATTATTGCCTTTTTTTTTTTTTATTGAGATTCAGTAAAATTATTGCTTTCAATTTAAAAGTATAATAATAATAATAATAATACTAATACAATTCTAAAAAAAAATTGAAAATAAGAAATTAATAAATATATATATTTGTTTTTTTGGTTGTTTGTTTTTTAAGGACCAACATTTTTATTTCGGTGCATATATTTATTCATTCCTAATATTTTCTTTATTCATAATAAATAAAATATTTTTTCAGTCATTTTCCATTTATAAATGAAATGATTGGTAAAATTTGCACATAACAAAACATTTATTGTATTGGAAAAATGTATTAATTGATTAAAGTGATCTACCACAGATACAGAAGTGACAGATGTGGAAACTCAGTTTGACACAGAGATTTTGAAAAGAGAGACAGACTTCGACTCACAACCTATTTACCAAGAGCCAGATACTGGCTCGGAGGGTCTAGAGAGTACACCTGAGCCCACAAAGGTACAGGAAGGAGAGCCTGGAGTAAATGTTCAGAGACAATGTCCAGAGGTACCAAAACAATTTGTTATCTCTATGAAAAGAAAAATGTGGAATGGGATGAAGCCACGAATATGGTCCTCAAAATTAAGACCACCTTGGACAGACCATGTGTATGACAGCTTTAAAGAACAAAATCCATGTTGTACTCTCTCATTTAAATATCAACATGCCAAGACTCCCTGGAGCAAAAACAAAAAACTTCCATATTTACATATAAAGGCAGTCTGCACATTTTCAACTTGCCCAGCCAAATACACTTTCACAATGCAAAATAATCCTGCTGCACTGGGAAAATGTGATGTGAAAATGTTAGTCCAACAAACTGGAGCTATACACCACAAACTTTCAGAGAAAAAGGCTTGGCCAGCAACCAGACTAAAAAGAGGGAAAATAGCAAAGGCCCTAACGCATGGACCCAGTCAGTGTTTTTACAGCGCACTACAATCAACACCAAACGAGCAGCTCCTGGCTGGGAACATGACGGAATCTCTCAATAAAAAAGTGTTGAAAGTTATAGGCTCAGAAATGAGGAAAAAGGAGTCCATTCACTCCAATGTCATGATGGAAATATACTTAATGCAGACATTGCTCAAGGAATGTGACACAAAATACTTCAAGGTACCAGGCTACGTACAGCTTTTCAGTATGAATCCGTTCATTGTTCATTCAGTACACCGAGCTTGGCATCAGCATTCTTGTGCATCATTTGCGAAGTAAGTCTCCTGTGTCCCTCTATCTTGATGCCACTGGAGGAGTTGTGTCAAAAATACCGGAACAGCCGAGCGTGTGCTGTACTATGCACTCGTTCTTCCAGGGAACGCTAGAGATGCTCCACCTCTTCCCATCTGTGAAATGCTCTCTAACAATCACTCAATACCACCAATCACATTCTGGCTCATGCAATTTACATTGCATTTGTCAAAATACACACAAATAAATGTTCACCAGGTCGAGACTGATTACAGCTGGGCTTTAATACAAAGTGTAATGCTTGCTTTCAACAAAGAGCACATCAGCTCTTACCTCGACAGAGCATACAAGTTCTGCATTGGGAAAACATCATGGGATGAAATGAAGTCATATACTGTCTTGCACATTTGCTCTGCACACATTTTGAAAGCTGTCAGACAGGCAATCTCTAGGCAAACAGATGACAAAGGACTAAGAGACTTTGCCACGTATGCTTTCGCAAGACTCCAAAATGCCAACAACATGACTGAATCAAGAATTGTGTTCCATGCATTTTGTGGCCTGCTCACAACCCCACAAAACACAAACCTTGTCAAAGAAAGTCTGTGTGTTTTGGAGAGTGTCATTTCAAGATCCAAAGAGGATACACTGGAAGAAACTTCCCAATCTGAAGACTGGGAAATGTGTGAAAGTGAAGAGAGAAGACATGCAATGACCATCATTGGCAGATCACCATTCACTGCTTTCTTCCAGCAGATCATGAAAGAGCTGAAGGAAGAAGAGGAAGGTGATGAGACATGTTTGGCCAAAGAGGACAACCCATACTTTTGTCCGGGCATCCTCACTGTCCTCTTTGATACCTACCTTGCCATTTTTCCTCTTTGGAGTGGCTTGCTGTTGGGAGACCTGACTACCGGTAGGTATGAATCTTGTGAACAGGATTTGGTGACAACATTGACACTACCAAAAACAAGAGATACCAATTGTCACATAGAAAGGTGGTTTGGAATTGTCCAACATTCCATAATGCATAAAGAACAAAATGTCAAACCAGGAACCTTCATAAGAAAAATGCATCAGTCTCTGCAAACAAGATATACAGAGCACATCATTCTGCATAACCTTCCTCAAAAGCTGTTGCTCCAGCCTGAGCCACCTCTGAACCTTGATCAGTGTAAAGAAACTTGGATGAAGAAGAAGGAAGAACGTTTCCCAAACACCAAATCCAAATTCTTTTCTGTTCCTCAGAGAATGCCTGTTCCACAAAAAAAGAAAAGAAGGATCCACAAAGATAAGCCAAAAAGCCACAAACAGTCAAGTCCTGAGCCAATGCAGCTTCCTGCAGAGGCACTCCCTGTAGAGGAAGAGGTAATTAAGTTAGTACAACAAATGAAACTATTTATTGTATATATTCAGCTAACTTATTATTGACTATATGAAGTGTGTAACATTCACAGATTGACATGTTATGGACAAAACCGCACAATGAACTGGTTGTAGCCATTGTGAAGTCTGACGATCAGAATCTGGAGTTCCTGTTACATCACGAGGAGTTCCTAACACTGAAGCCGCATGACTGGTTATTTGGAGAGGTACACATATCATAACAAAAATATCTAGTAAATAAAAAATTGTACTATATATACATTTATAAACTATAAAAAATGTTGTACCTAAGAAAAAGTAAATGCCAGATACTAAATGTTTTTTTCTCAATGTACGTACTAATTTAAATAAATTGAATAATTGCAATGATTTATCTTTTTTTTTTCCCAGACGATCGAGTGCTATTTAAGAGCTGTACTTAATGCAAAGGGTGCAAATATCTACCAGCTAAGCCATTACACCACAGGTGTCATTTTAAATGGCCCAGAAGACCAGGTCATATGACAAGGTTTGAAAAAAGTGAGTGCAACTACTTATGATTCTGCATTTTTATATGTATATGTATTTTACAGTACACAAATACGTTTATTTACATTTCTGATATATAGGTCAACTTTGAGCAATATGATGGGGTCATCTCTGTTGTAAATATCAGACACATGCACTGGAGGTTTGTGGTAAGTAAAAATATATTATAAGTAAAAAATACAATTATTGTGTTGTATGACTATTACAGATAAACACTGATACACCCATATATAAATGTTTGACCTTTTCACAGACATTTAATTGAATGACTAATTATTATTTTTTTATATATATATATTTAGTATCTACATGCTACAACTAACACCATTTTCATACTTGACCCTCAACGTGGTAGTAATGAAATGAAACTTGCCACACAAGCATGCAAAAAATTTGTGTATGTTATGTTGTTTAAAAAATCTGTAACCTTTTTCGATCTACAACACTAATATTGGAATATTAGCATATGGATGTTGCTGAAGACCACCACAACCCCACACACTGTATTTTTCCTACAACAGGGAATATTTCAGGAAGAGAGGAAACCAGCATGGAAGAAAAGACTGGGTGGACACTATGTGGAAGCCTGGGACAATACACCATTCGTTCCAGGAGGATGCTTTCAGCTGTGGTGTCTTTGTGATGCAG
The DNA here is from genome assembly GCF_025860055.1 of Xyrauchen texanus. NCBI lineage: Eukaryota > Metazoa > Chordata > Actinopteri > Cypriniformes > Catostomidae > Xyrauchen > Xyrauchen texanus. The sequence continues at coordinate 22,327,791 of NC_068309.1, read as the reverse complement.
GTAAATGGAGGGAAAAATAACACTGTTCTCACATTTTCCCATATGAGACTAGTAATGTTCTCCGCTCTCCTTCTAGATGGCCAAGCTGGTGGTGGAACACTTTCCAAAAATTCCTGAGAGCATCAACATAATACCCAGCAAAGAGGAGATGTGCCACATCAGGAAAAATGTTGCCAAAACAATTTTGCAGGCATCAGGTATTGGCAAACTATTTTGAAAGAACAGTTTATTTCCAGAGACAGAGTGATGGAGTATAATTATCTACATTATCATAATCGCAGTGTCGAGAGATGAGTATTGCTCTGTATGTGGACAAAAAGACACTAAGAAAAAAAAAAAGGCCAAAAGGACCAAACAGAGGAGCTCTGCACCTGGGTATTCTTTATGTCATTATTGCCTATTTGTTGAAAGTGAAAAGAAATTGAAGAGAAAATGAGTTTTCACAAATACATTTCATAATTACAACAGTTTCTGAATAAATCTAACAATGTCCTATTTTTCGTCCAGGTTCAGTGTGAATTATGCCAGAGGTGGTTTCATGTCCAGTGCCTCGAAATTAATCTGCCACCAAAAGAGGAACCATGGATTTGTGGTTTGTGTTTGTAAGCTATTCATTTAGAGGAGCTCATGCTAAAAGTGTGTTTAAATTGTAAAAAATATGTATGTATTTGATGAAGCAGAAAAAATACATACGTATATATATTTTCTTGCTTATGTTTTATCAATTTTGCTTATGCTTTATCATTTAATCATTTGTATATTAAATATCATTTAACCAAATCTAATCACTCATATTGTAAGAAACATTACTATTAGGTTGATATGTTTACCATTATTATCATTTGAAATGTATGCTTGCTGCTTTTCTTTTATTCATTTGTATGCCTCAAATGATTTAGAAGTCTGTAAGTGTCCATAGACAGACCACAAATGCTTGAATGTCTCAGAATAAAGTGACGAATGTTCTCTTAGCTAAACCTCTTGTAGAAGGGACATGTTGTGCAGTTCTGTATTGTGTATTGTATTAAGATGAACATAAAAAAAAACAACTTTCTGACTGACACTTTTAGGGTAACAGACAATGTGTGTATGCCTCACCCCACTTGTCCTGGCAAATTATCTCCGCCCCATAATTCCCTTTATAAAACAGACAATATAATTTTCCTTCAATGACTTAATATCAACAAAATATCTCAACATTGCTGATTCCAGATTCATTTCTGGAAGCCGGGCTAAATTAGCAAGCACTGTTACTGCATTCAGATATCAGATACAGACATTAAAGAATACATGAAAAGAACATTTCAGTAATTACACTGGTAACTTCTATAACAAAGTAAAATCTCACAAGCCTAGAGAAGTCATTCAACTCATGTGATATTTAGAAAGAAAAATATTGATGAATACCTTGATAAGTCACTTATTACATTTACATTGAAGCAGCAGTTTATTCCAAAATCCACACCCAAAATAAACATCATGTTTGCTGTCATGTTTTCTGAGTACTTGTCAATAATCTGATGGATTCAGTACCACGGACAGTAATATTTCTGCAGGACTGTAAACAACAATCAATGTACATGAATTGTGTTATTGTTAGAGTTCCATGTTAAACACAGATGTCATACAACAGGAAAACATAAAATAGAGTTTAGCCATTCTTTTTATTCAACACCTGGAGAACACTGTTACACAGTCTTTATCACAGATAAAAACAGAAAAACAGAGGTGAATAAAACAGCAAGACATGGGCTGTAGTATGTTCTGTAGAGTCCAGACAAGATGATCCAACTTGATTTGTAGCAGTCGTCTCGATGCTTTTCAAAACCTTTTGAAATAAATCATATGCCATTATTAAAACCACCACACTTACACAGTTCTTTTTCATTTTTTTTTTCTCAAATAAATAAATAAATATAAACGGTTGTAAAATGAAGCAATTAACTATGTTCAGGAGATTAAACATGATTTTCCTTTCTACAGTCTGGAAGTTCTACAGTTCTACAGTTGTTACCAAATTACAGTTCATGTACAGATTCATTCATTATTATTTCATAAACACATTTTTAAACACCATCATTATAATGCAGGTTTTGTTGCTAAAGGACATTCTATAGCATCAGAACACATAATGTGAGAGATATTTGCCAGTAGGCTACATCTGCAGTTGGCTAAAATGTAGTTGTCTGTTTGCACACGATGAAAAAAATATTAACTTTTTAGACGGTCCCTATCTTGGTTACGACACACATTGAATATTCATCTCTAAAGTACATGCTTAAAAATATACTTGTCCATTTTGATCGATTGTAAAAAATGTTGTAGTTCACAACCTTTGTTGTCAATATCATGTAGCTGCTTCGAATCTGAAAAAAAAAAAAAAAATAGCTTTATTGACTATTTAATTGAAAAAGTTCTTTAACGCGAATGTGCGAATGTGCGAATATAAAACCAACTTTACCTAAGTCTCCAACTTTACTGTTTTTCAGGACAGAAGCGTTTTAATATTTTTAAAACGATGCGCTGCCTGTTACCGTCAGTAACGCTGATGTCAGGAGTACAGATGCCACTCTTGGGATTGCAACATAAAAACTAAATGGTATTTACCTGCTGAACCAGTCTGTCAACACAGCCCTTCAAGCAGGATACCGTGCATTTGACACAGGTGCAGTCTATGGAAATGAGGCACGTCTTGGTCAAGTCCTTGGAGAGCTGTTGCCCAACCATAGCCTTAGCCACGAAGATGTGTTTATCATCAGCAAGCTTGCCCCTTCAGACTATGGGCCCAGGGCAAAAGAGGGTTGCCTGAGCAGTCTGGAACAACTAGGCTGTGAATAAATTGACCTTTATCTGGTGCATTGGCCGGGGGTAGAGGGTCTTGACCCAGGGGATTCTCATCATTCAGAGTATCGGGTACAGAGCTGGGCAGCCCTAGAGGAATTCTATGCCATCGGGAGATTCAAGGCCTTAGGAGTCTCTAACTACAGTACACTGCAGAGCACATTAGGGAGCTGCTCATGACATGCCATGTGCCCCCAACAGTCCTTCAAATGGAATCACTCTGAAATTGATGCCATGTGCCCCCAGTAGTCCTTCAACTGTTGTCAGACTGAATGCCTGTCTCCATACATCCCTCAGTTCCAGCTTTGGTTGACTCCGTGCCAACCAAAGCTGGAAATGAGGGATGTATGTATGGATATAGGCATTCACTTCCAGGCCTACTCCTCTCTGGGTAAAGGAGCTTTCTTGAGTGAGCCAGAGGTAATGGCAATAGCTGAGGTCGGAATCCTGCCCAGGTTATGCTCTGGTGGGCTGTGCTTTAAGGCATGTCAGTTTTGCCTTGTTCTTCACATCCATGCAGAGTAAAGGAGGATGGCCAGGTGTTTGACTTTGAGCTAAAGCGATATAATGTGGCTGGATGCTCTTAATTGTGGAACAAAGTTTTGTAAAAGAGATTAGTAATATATCTTAAGGTGAAACAACATGCTATAGGGCCAAATCTATGATGTAAGCATAAATTCTACTTCTAAATAAAGATGATTACATTATTAGATGCTTGGAATCATTTAATCCAATGGTTAAATAATAGAACACAATCTTCAGCCAGAAAATCAAATAATAACAAATAATAGAAAAAAGATAAAAGTTGATCATTTTAAAAAGTATTTAAACAGCTCATCAGTTATCCAATCTATGTTAAGAAGTATAAATATGTACAAGGAACTTAAAAATGAATGAAAACACGTCAAGTATCAGGCTAAAGGGATGAAAACAACACTTGTCCATCTGTACAACACCTGTCCATCTGGCAGACATTGATTGTTGTTTCACAGACAAGGCTATTCAGACAGGCTGCACACAGCCTGCAGTTGGAATATGAAGGAATCGAAATGCAACAGATACAACAGACAACTTTACAATCCAGAAATATGTACAAAGGCAGTGATGAATTACAAAGCTTTGAAAGTATCAAATAAATATCAAGTTCTTCATGGTAGCATATCCACATCACCACAACAGTTTGGCATTAGAAAACAAACAAACCTGAGATGTACTCTAGCATATATAAACAAATGAACTGAAACAGCTATACCCGTATTATTGTTACCATCACAAATCTGTACTTCACAACTATCTGATGTCACAGTCCTTGAATTATTTGTACATTTCGCAAGCAATCACTCCTGCCTTTAGTCAAACAAAAATGCTTGACTAATTTGCATCTATATATCACATCTATATATATTAATCTATAAAATACATCATAGAACTAATTTCTTTACCAACTATTAATTTTAAATAACATGTATCAATAAATAGTTTTTTAATAGAGGTTTACTTTATAATCAGTACAGAAAGATTGTCCAATGAATTGTTTAATTTTAAGAGAGATTGTCAATTTGAACACTGACTATTAATTAAAAATATGTTATTGCAGTAGTACAGATTGACATATTTTGTTGCTTCATCTAGAAAAAAACTGTCGGAATCTACTTTTGCGCAAGTTTGCTTGAGCACATGGATTACTAAAAGGCCAAGATGGTGATCAGACCAGCCTTCATCTAGCACTGTTGCTTTACTTTGAGAGCAGCTCTCTCTTTTAACTTCATTCTGGTGTGTCATTAAAGCACGGAAGAAGACTTTGTCATTCTCTGCTTTCCTCTTTGGGACTCCAAAGAAATGAAAACCATCCTCGGTAGGTCTGTTTGTAAGCTCCTCTCCCACTGCTGTGCACTCTCTTCACCTCCTAGAAGCAATGAAACATCTTAAATAAAGCCATTATTCCATAAATCCAGCATGTATATATTTCAAGTTCACAAGCTTATACCCTCACACATTACATCTACATAGAATGTAATTCTGTTCACAGCTAGTTTTCTTTAAAGTAACGTATAACGATCACTCACCCCTTTGTCGAGCCATGTGTCAAATTCATCACTCATTCTCCTCAGTTGTCGTCCGTACTTCTTTGCTTTCCATAGTGCAGCAGGAGCGGATTGTGAACGACCCCTGAATGGAACTCCATCTCCAGCTCCTCCATTGTCTTCTGCTGATGCTCCGTCCTGGGGCTCTGTGTCCTGCCAGCGGCTGACTGTATACACCTGAGACTCTGAATAGAGCCGCACACGCCCTGCAAAAGCACATGGTATACTTAAGAACCTGGTGACAAAGATGTTGTCCTTTTGTTAACAGTAAAATGTAGGTCAAAATGTAAGTCAATTTCTCAACACTGTGACTATTTACAGTGTTATTTCCTGTTGTAATGCATATAGTGTGGTTTAGGGAGTGTGACAGAAGTTCTTACCTTGAGGAGCACTGTTTGGCAAGGTTTGCTCCTGATTTTGTGCTTGGCTCTTGATTGTCTCTCCTGGATTTGATTTATTTTTGCCATGCAAAGTGCAAAAATCATCTTGTTGGCGATGCAATTTGTTGTCCATTGTGAGAGCTGGAAAAAAATAACGTTTAAAGCTATTAAAGGAATATTCTGGGTTATTAATACAATTACTATTTAATTACCTATTTTTAAACACGATAAACAATCGTATTTTATCTAATTACACAATGAGGACTCATCGACATTATAGACATTAGTTTTATCGTCTGTTAATGCCTGATCTTTTGTAAAGCTGCTTTGAAACGATGTGTGTTGTGAAAGGCGCTATACAAATAAAATTGACTTGACTTGACAATACAAATTAAGCTAAATCAACATAATTTGTGGAATAATGTTGATTACATCGTCCCTCCTTTTCTAAAAAAAAAAAAGTGAGTTTACTGTGAGGCACATGGAAGGGCCAATTTTTGGAGGGTTCAAAGTCAAAAATGTGAAGCGTATCATTTTATATGAATTCTTTTGTTAAAACTTATGTATTATTTGAGCTGTTAAATGTAGGATTATTTTGGTCATGTTAGGGTTTGTTTACATTACATCGTCATGACAACGAAGTTGTAAAATTGGCATAAATTTACACAGAAAAGGTTAGTAAGTGATTTTATCACACTAAGATCATGTTAACACACATTGTTTAAGTCTTGTGGCTTTATTTTTTTAAAACAGTATTTTAATGTTTATGGATTGACCCCATTCACTTCCATTGTAAGAGCCTCACTGTAACCTCGATTTTTGATTTTTTTTTTTTTTTTTTAAAGAGAAGATGGGAAAAGTAAAAAAACAAAATTGTGGTAATCAACATTATGCCACAAATGCTGTCGATTGAGCATAACGTATTGAACTCGGAACATTCCTGGTATGTTGGACTTGCAAGGTGCTTAATTTAAAACCATGTTGATCAAATGAATGGTCTAATACTTTTTATTATTATAAAGACAACATTTAGAAAGTTTTCTTAATGATAAAAAGTAGTGTTAATGATGAGATTTTTTGTTTTGTTTTTGTAGACCTAACTAATGTGAGATTAAAGTAAAGCAATAACAATCCACGAACATCCACTAGTGTTTAAATATACATACCGGTGGATCTAGACGAATTCCAGGACAATAGATTTTAACGTGTTCCTCTCCCTGAACTCAAGTTGATACTTGTGATATCACTTGATCGTTCTTCCGTCTTATCTCCTGTACAATTAAGAGTACCTTCTCCAGTTCACAACAAATATTGATTGCCTGCATGGCATGTGACACACCCAAATAACAACAAAAGCTGTAAGTGCCAGTTCATGTCAGTTTCATATTTCTATTATTAGGTCACGTTCATCCGAAAACGTAGTTATCCAAAAATAATAAAAAATATATTCCGTTTTCCGTGACATTTAGTCGGAGTGATTGTACTGACGCAGCAAGCAGTAATGTGCCTAATTTATGTCCAGTTGTTTTCGCCACTGTGTGAATGATCTCATTTCGGCTCGGATATTGTTGTTGTCAATGACCGTTTACAGTAGTGGTTCACTCCTCAGCCAATCAGGCGGCATTCGCCTTCTTAGTTTAGCCAATCACAGCCCGCTGCTAGGGTGTTTTGAGCGCTCTGTGATGTAACGTCACTGTTGCGATACGGAGTCTTTGCTGTCCGGTAATTTGTTTACTTAATCTGGGCCCAGTCTCGCGGAGTCTGTTTCGGAGAATTTACAAAGAAAACATTCTGTTTAACTTATTTTGCATTGAGTGCCTTTCAAACTAGTGTAATTTAGGTGGTGCTGTTGTGCACGCAATGTCCGTATCCGTATCAGCACAGGGAGTTTCTGTTTTGCTCAAATTATTGTAAAATTATTACGTTGAGTTTTTGTCGCATATGTTACAAAATGCGTAATGTCTCAGTTTGAACTGTAGATGGCAGAAAATCTCCACGTACTACGGGTATTTTTAGGAGTTGGAAATATCTTTGCTTATGACTCATGTCTGCAGCACATACACATTTATAGGTTAATAGGACCTCCAAATAATGCCGCCCCCCCCCCCACACACCATGTATTTAAGCTTTTGTGTCTTGATATTTAGTTTGAAATCAAATAAACCATTATCTTTTATTTAGATCTAAGAACTAAATTATAGTCATATTCAATTATCTTGGTTCAATATTTGAATAGAGCTTAGTGTGTTGTCATGAGTGTAACAGCCTACACTGTTAAAAAAGTAGAAAGCTAGTTATACTTAAAGGGATAGTTCACCCAAAAATGTAAATCCTCTCATTATTTACTCACCTTCATGCCATCCTAGATTTGTATGACGTTCTTCTGCAGAACACAAACTACGATTTTTTGAATAATATTTCCGCTCTGTAGGTCTATACAATGCAAGTGAATGTTGACCTATGAAGCATATGAAGCTCCAAAAATCACATTTAAAGCAGCATAAAAGTAATCCATATGACTCCAGTGGTTAAATGCAGTTCTTCAGAAGTGAAATAAAGCTGCATTTTTACTTTCATAAAGTGAAAAGATTTTTGGTAAAAAAAAAAAAAAAAACGTAATATTGATCTGTTTCTCCAAAGAAAAAGGAACTCTTTCCGGTGAAGAAATAAAGTCATACACATCTGGGATGGCATGAGGGTAAGTAAATTATAAGAGAATTTTCATTTTTGGGTGAACTATTCCTTTAAAGATATGATGTTAATTTTTTCTTTCCCTTGACTTCTAAAATAAAGGTTTACTTTGTGAGACACTCCTTTGTTATTACATATTAACATATTACTGTGTTTAACACATTTATTTCTCTGCCAAATGTATCTTATTGTTTATGAATGTCTGAGTATGTTTCTTGTAAAACAGACCCTAAGATGTATACATATCCAAATGACCGTTCAGGTGTGCTTAAGTGAAATTTTGGTACATTAATAATAATAAATTGTGTGGATTAGGCTCCCTTTTAGGGTTGTAGCAAAGTAATGTAATGCAATCTTTTCACACTTTTCACATAACTGGGTTTAAGAGGAAGTAAACGCATAGTAGGGTAAAGCAAATATAATTCTTGCTTACCCTTTTGCTCAACAGCAAAATAAAAAAAATCAGCAATTATGCTTTCACAGCTTTGCAAAAGATGATACAAATATACAGTACTGGATAACAGCAGTAATAAGATTACTGTTGGAACTGTCATTCCCTCAGCAGCTGTGTTATAAGCCTCATTGCAGCTGTGGTAACTGATTTTTATTATTTTTTACTTATTCCAGGAGAATATAATACAATGTTATAAATATACAAGTTTGCTACATTTACGTTGTTAAAGAAGGTGGAAACGTGCCATAACAGGTCTGTGAAAAGGGTCAATAGAGAGCACTTGCATTGAATTTGGGGATGCAACAGAGTAATAAATTGTTTAATCTCAATTAGGGTAAATAATGTCTTAGAATTGTGTACAAGATCTTGGTAACAAATATGGTTCCTTTCTGGCAGCTGTTATGGTTTATTAGAGGTTGTGGTGAATACAGGTTTGGGGTGGTATCATCATTACAACATCATGAAGGGTCCTCTATCTAGAACTTCAGTTTATAGCACATTTAGAAAATTAGTTGTTGTGAATTCCCACCATTAGGATCCAGGGACTTTGCCTTCAGATAGCCAGTCAAATAGTTGTATGATCTGTTATGTATACCAGTAGAGTAATGAAGAAGTATGGTAGCGCTTTTCAATAGGTGATAGGCATGGTCAAATTAAACAGTATATGTACTTTATGTAACTTTATGTAACTTAAATATACACATTACTGTGCAAAAGTTTTAGGCACTTGTGAAAAATATTGCATAGTGAAGATGTTTTAAAAAATAATGCAATAAATAGTTTTTATTTATCAATTAATATCATACAAAGTCCTGTAAACATAAAAAAGCTAAATCAATATTTGGTGTGGCCACCTTTGTCTTTTAAACAGCCCCATTACTCCTAGGTACCACCTGGACACAGGTTTTCTTGGTTGTTGGCAGATAGGATGTTTCAAGCTTCTTGGAGAATTCACCAAAGTTCTTCTATCTATTTTTCTTCTATCAATTGTCTCAATTGCTTCTGTCTCCATTTAATCTCAGACTGACTCGCTGTTCAATGGAGGGAATGCCATCTCTTGCAGAGCACCCTGTTCTTCTATTCTTTTCTATTTGCAAATGTAATGTTTGAGTCTAAAATATATTTTTCCTATTGACACACTAAAGCTGAAGATATAAATAACCATCTTAAGACAGATGTTTTTGTGAAACATCTTAAGTGCCTAAAAGTTTTATACAGTATTGTGTGTGTGTGTGTGTGTGTGTGTGTTATATATATATAATTACACAAACACTCACTGAGCACTTTATTAGGAGCACTATGGGCCTAATAAAGTGCCCGACATGGTCTTCTGCTTTTGTAGCCCTTCTGCCTCGAGATGCTGTGCATTCTGAGATGCTATTCTGCTCACAACAATTGTACAGAGTGTTTATCTGAGTTAGCATAGCCTTTATTGCCAGCTCGAACCAGTCTGGGCTGTGTTTCCCAAAAGCATACTAGGTAGATTGTGGAAACCATTGGCGTCAATGGTCTCTACGATCAACTTAAGCTTGCGATTCTTTTGGGAAACACAGCCCTGGCCATTCTCCATTGACCTCTCTCATCAACAAGGTATTTCTGTCTGCAGAACTGCCACTCATCTAATCACCACTTTTTTAGGTGATTAGATGCATTTCACTGCTGCCACATGATTGGCTGATTATATAATTGCATGAATAAGGGGATATACAGGTGTAGTTACTAAAATGCTTAATGAGCGTGTGTTTGTGTGTGTGTGTATATACAGTTGAAGTCAGAAGTTTACATACACCTTAGCCAAATACATTTAAACTCAGTTTCACAATTCCTGACATTTAATCACAGAAAACATTCCCTGTCTTAGGTCAGTTAGGATCACTACTTTATATTAAGAATGTGAAATGCTAGAATAATAGTAGAGAGAATTATTTATTTCAGCTTTTATTTCTTTCATCACATTCACAGTGTGTCAGAAGTTTACATACACTATGGTAGCATCGCCTTTATATTGTTTAACTTGGGTCAAAAGTTTTGGGTAGCCTTCCACAAGCTTCTCACAATAAGTTGCTGGAATTTTGGCCCATTCCTCCAGGCAGAACTTGTGTAACTGAGTCAGGTTTGTAGGTCTCGTTGCTCGCACATGCTTTTTCAGTTCTGCCCACAAATTTTCTATCGGATTGAGGTCAGGGATTTGTGATGGCCACTCCAGTACCTTGACTTTGTTGTCCTTAAGCCATTTTGCTACAACTTTGGAGGTATGCTTGGGGTCACTGTTCATTTGGAAGAACCATTTGCAAGTTAACTTCCTGGCTGATGTCTTGAAATGTTGCTTCAGTATATCCACATCATTTTACTTCCACATTTTGTGAAGTGCACCAGTCCCTCCTGCAGCAAAGCACTCCCACATTATGCTGCCACCCCTATGCTTCACAGTTGGGATGGTGTTCATCGGCATGCAAGCCTCACCATTTTTCCTCCAAACGATGATGGTCATTTTGGCCAAACAGTTACATTTTTGTTTCATTAGACCAGAGGACATTTCTCCAAAAATATCTTTGTCCCCATGTGCACAAAAATATCTTTGTACCCAAAGCTGTAGTCTGGCTTTTTAATGGCAGTTTTGGAGCAGTGGCTTCTTCCTTGCTGAGCAGCCTTTCAGTTTATGTCAATATAGGACTTTGATTTACTGGTGATATAGATACGTGTCTAACGGTTTCCTCCATCTTCACAAGGTCCTTTGCTGTTGTTCATCCACACATGTAAAATACATCTACAGGCACACCTCCAATTCAGTACACCTCTTATCAGAAGCTAATTGCCTAGGCTTGGCATCATTTTCTGGAATTTTCCAAGCTGCTTAAAAGCTCAGTTAACTTCGTGTATGTAAATGTCTGTCCCACTGGAATTGTGATTATAATCCGTTAAAAGTGAAACAATCTGTCTGTAAACAATTGTTGGAAAAATAAATCATGTCATGCAAAGTAGATGACAAAATTATGGTTTGCTAATATTCATAATTTGCATTTATGTGCCCGATATGATGCCTCTGCCTGGCAGGGAGACTCAGTCAAACCACGCGCTGTATTGGTGTATAAATGTCCCCTCCCCACTTTTCGCACCCTGTCTCTGCGTTCTGCACAATTCCATTAGAAAAGAAAATACCAGAAAGAAAGTGTTCATTTACATAGGCAATAACGTTTCCCCGTTACTCCGCCCGTCTCCCCCATCCTCGTGTCTTTTGTGTGATGCTGATGCGAGCGAATAGTTAACATCTTCTCTTTCACTCCCTCTGGCTCATCACGTCCATGTGACTATGCTGACTACTCTCCTAATACGTTTGATCTTTCTTTAAAGAAACGCTAGGATTAGGCATTTTTAGATTTCTATATACAGTGTTTGGAATTATGCGTACGAGCTTCAGTTGGTGTTGCCAAACATCTTGAAGATCTTTCGTCAGTCACTTTCTTTTCAAATTTCGTTCGAATGAAACGTAAAAGAACGTGCTCAAGGGTTTAAGTCGCTTTTACTAATGGAGCAAGATTTGTTTTTGTGAAAAATTGGAATAAGACGTTCTGATGTTTCGTCTCGAGCTTTAAACGTTTTATCTCTGCGAGAAACTTTCTTATGCCAGTCTCGCTTCGAGTCCACTACTTTGACTGAATCGTGTATTTTTATGTTAGTTTTGTATTTTAAAATTTGAAATCAAGAGAAGCACCGCTCAGTTCGCGCGCATCACCGCTGCTCCACGGAGAAATGAGCCTCGCGCACCGAGCTGATTCAATGTGAATTCCGAAGATCAAGTCAAGAACGAGTGTCCACCGGAATTCCGACACCGTCTTTGTAAGTACAACGAAATAACTCACCACATTACAATACAAAACGCACGCACTATTATTTTTAATGGATTCAAACCAGGCGAATTGAAAGCAACAAATGACTAAATAGACAGCAGCCTCCACGTTTAGAGGTTACTTGGTGTCAGAATTATATATTCAGAAATAGCACTGAAACGACAGTATCTGTAGTCTTATCTCACTGTCTGCAGCCTCTGCCTCCCGTTCAAGTATATTCAAAATGTGTTCAAGACAAGTTACATAGACATTTCTTGCTTAAGACTATACACTATCTTTCCAGGAAAGTTCTTGTCAAACATCTTACAGCCTATAGCATGAGCTGCCCAACAAGATGAACATCTGTTAAACACAAGCATAGCTACATCTGTCTCTCAGAGCAGGTAAGACTGAACTCACTCTGTGAATGTTTTAGTTTGATGTAGTTTAATAATTTTCATTCAAATGATCAATGCACTTGATATATATTTTGCACTGGCCCCAAATGTGCCACATAGTTTTCATACTGGCTGCGTGCACTTCGCAGGCACAGTTCTCATGGAAACGCTCTCCTTCTCCCTCTATAGAGGCAGCCCACCTGTTTTAGATAAACATAGATTCATTTGATATGGCAATATTATTTAGATGAAACCATCACCTATTAGATGCTTTGGCTTTGACAATAACTATCCCCATGTGGAGCATCGGGTGTAAATATAAGCGCTACATGCAAATGTGTTTTGTTTTTCTCTACATGGTGCAGGTATTTATTTGACACTCGCAGTGTTTATATAATGCATAAGAGAATGCTTTTCCTCATTTTTGAAAATAATTGTGCTGTTTTTTTTATTTTATTTTGGCTTTATTTTTCATTCAACTTAGTTTAAGTATTAAACTTTTTCAGTGTTAAAATACTTCTATGCAGTGACAAATATGAGTAAGCATAGGTAAATTGTCTTGACAACTGTAAACACTGTGTCTCTGTGGTGCTATAAAAATTATTTAGTTTGTTTTGAGTGACCTGCTTATACCCTGACTCTTTAAACAACAGCAGATAAGGGGTGTATTCAGAAAGCTGTTTTGAAAACTTTATTTATTTTTGGGATAGTGCGCAACAGTGCCGGTCCACTTTTCCAGCTGTCAGGGTTCCGGAAGTATTTTTCCCATTCATTTCTTCCATAGATCTGGAAAAATATTTGTAAAGCATGAACAAAATCAACCAGCTCCGAGGTGATTCGCAACATTACAGATTTTTTTTTTTTTAAAGCAAAGAATTATTTGAAATCAGACAGAGACAAAGGTGCAAGTCTGTGTACTTACCGTCTTTCATGAGGGCACAAACTACAATCCATGAAGCATTGCGAATGATGTAATAGAATATAAAACTATGGAAATATATAAAACTATTGATTTTATGTTGTTGATTATTAGTAGAGAAACTAATTAGTTTGCGTTTATTGCAAAACATTCTCATAAACACAAATATATAAGTAGTTTATGAGTGCAATGATATGCACTCGTCTGCGTCATTCAAAGTGCGTCATGGTAGTGGACGGTTGCTTCTGGGCTGATTTTGCAGGCTTTTGTTGGCCGCAGTTCTATGATTGGTTAAGCTTTCTCTGCTGGATAATAGATCTGCAGACGTTCAACAGGAACTCCACTATAAAAGATGATTTTTAAACAATGATGTTGAAATAACACAAACAATGATGTTGAAATAACACAAGCGGATGGCTTCAACAGAAGCATATATGAAGTTAGAGTTGAAAATCAATTAGTCTATGCTAGAAATTAATGGGATTTTTACTTCCAGAACCAGACTGTTGCACTCTTTTCTATTCGATGGTGCTAGTGCTACGGAAATTACATACTTCAGCTTTAACATTCACATAATTTTAAATAAATGGGTTTCAACTGGTTTTTCTTCACTGCAAGCAGAGACCAAGATAGCAGATATAATTTACTTTGGATATCAAGTGGCAACCCAGCATAAATCAAAATTGTAAATTGTTCAGAATTTAACAAATATGTCCTTGGCATCAATTATTACAATTTATTAATACCATGAACTCCACTGACCCAATAATATGCACATTTATTAACATGACATAAAAACTGAAAGTTGGAAATAGGAATTTATAGTAAAATTGACAATTTTGGTTTCAAAATGTTTCTTCAATTTGTAGTCAGCACAAACCATGTTTATCCTTGCTGCAAGTTAACCTATATTTAACATAGAATTATATATTTTTTTTCATGCAACCTTTCCGTGTCCATGGTTGCATATACCTAATTTTGCTAGCTTCTACCATGTGACATTTGTAATTGTGCCAAAATACCGTTGAGTTTCATTGGGCACATGACGTCAACAACAAAAAATATGACAACAAATGTATTTTTTATATATGATAGAAAAAAATAAAAATATTTAAAAGTTAATAAGCTCATTTATTTTACTATCCTATATTTACAATTACCGGTATATGGTTAGTTTCAATTATATTATTTGCATTTAGCATTGTTTTTTCCCTTCTGTCCACAACCCTAACAGAACACAAACAGGTTTCCCACCTGTTGAGAACCCCTGTAATACAGTGCATTCAGAAAGTATTCAGATCCCTTAATTTTCCTCACATCAATCTGCACTCCATACCCCATAATAGCAACTTTTGCAAATTTATTAAAGAGTAAAACCAGAAATATCACATTGACATAAGCCATTCAGACCATTAACTCTTAGTTGAAGCACTTTTGGCAGCGATTACAGCCTCAAGTCTTTTTGGGTATGATGCTACAAGCTTTGCACACCTGGATTTGGGGATTTTCTGCCATTCTCTGCAGATCCTCTCAAGCTCTGTCAGGTTGGATGGGGACCATCGGTGGACAGCCATTTTCATGTCTCTCCAGAGATGTTCAATTGGGTTCAAGTCCAGGCACTGGCTGGGCCACTCAAGGACCTTCACAGAGTTTTCCGTAATCCACTCTTGCATGTGTGCTTAGGGTCTGTTGAAAGTTGATCCTTCAGCCCAGTCTGAGGTCCTGAGCACTCTGGACCAGATTTTCTTTAAGGATATCTCTGTATGTTGCTGCATTCATCTTTGCTTCAACCCTGACTAGTCCCCCAGTCCATGCAGGTTAAAAACACAGCATGATGCTTCCACCACCATACTTCACCGTTGGAATGGTATTGCGCAGGTGATGAGCGGTGCCTGGTTTCCTCCAGACATTACACTTGGAATTGAGGCCATACAGTTCAATCTTAATTTCATCAGACCAGAGAATCTTGTTTCTCTCAGTCCGAGAGTCCTTTAGGTGCTTTTTAGGTGTCTTGCACTGATGAGAGGCTTCTGTCTGCCCTCTTTGCTATAAAGCCCAGAACGGTGGAGTGTTGCACTGATGGTTGTCCTTCTACAAGTTTCTCACATCTCCACACATGATCTCTGGAGCTCAACCAGAGTGACCACCAGGCTCTTGGTCACCTCTCTTACCAAGGCCCTTCTCCTACCATTGCACAGTTTGGTCGGCGGCCAGCTCTAGGAAGACTCCTGGCTGTTCCAAACTTCCATTTAAGAATTATGGAGGCCACTTTTTTTGTAGCATTCCCCAGATCTGTGCCTCAACACAATCCTGTCTCTGAGCTCTGCAGGCAGTTCCTTTGACCTCATGGCTTGGCTTTTGCTCTGATATGCATTTTCAGCTGTGAGACCTTATATAGACAGGTGTGTGACTTTCCAATTCATGTCAAATTCATTGAAGTTGGACTCCAATCAAAGTGTAGAAACATCTCAAAGATGATCCAGAGAAATAGGATGCACCTGAGCTAAATTTCAAGTGTCGTAAGTAAGGGTCTGAATACTTATGTCAGTGTAACATTTCAGTTTTGTCTTTTTAATAAATTTGCAAAGTTATCATAAATCTGGTTTTGCTTTGTCATTATGGGGTATGGAGTGTGGATTGATGTGAGAGGGGAAAAAAAAAGATAATTTAAAGCGTTGTAGCAAAAGGATGCAACATAATGTGAAAAAATGAAGGGGTCTAAATTCTTTCTGAATGACTGTAGATGACTATTTTAACAAACAGGACAAGATGCATTTGTGAGTGTGAGACCTGCATACTGCTCAAATGACAGACAAAATGACATGCATCCTCACCAGGGAAATCAATTATGCCCTTGAATTTCCTTTGCAGTCGAAGTATCTTTCTGTAGATTACATTTCAGACTAATTATCTCAATTTAAATGAAATGGTGATATTTTTGACCAAGTGAGTGGGCCTCATGCTCACTGCAGGTAGGTTTTAGGCACAGCAAGTACATTGAATGAAAGAGAATATTCATTCACTGATTAGAGATATGCATTGAAGCTAGTACTTTACATCATGGTGTGTCATGAGCAAAGTAAGTGGTACAGGCAGTATGCTATTGTTATTTCAACTTATATCAAGCTTATCTTGGTATTGTTGCCACAATTCATAGACTGGTCTAAGAAAAGCTCATGCTCTCTAGTTGTAAACTTTCATGTGAACTCCTGTTGTCAGAGCCCTTGGTATGCTGGCGTTACTTCCTATCCTCTAATGCTTGGAACCATTACTCACAGCTTGAGCTAATCTTAATGTTTCTGGCAAACTGAAAATAATCCCACTCTTGCTAAAGGCGGAATTCAAAGCGGAAAGCAGTTTGATTTAACTTCTGTTCCTTTGTGATTATCTGGCATGTCTGAACATTTGTACTGCCTCTTGCTTCAGAAGATGCATATATTGTTGGCCAAGATTTAGAAGCTCATTGTGCAGAATTTGTTCTAAACATAACTAAGTCCCATTGGCTTTTAAATACTTCTTCTGTGAGTTCTGTCCAGAGCCCTGTGTAGCACAAGATATGTGAATTAGGTTTGGTGCGTTTGTGTGTAATTGTTTGCCTGTATGTGCAAGAATATTGGATATTTAAATTAAACAGGTGGGCAACCTGTTTGTGTTCTGTTAGGGTTGTGGATAGGAGGGGAAAAAACAATGCTAAATGCAAATAATAAAATGCAACTTTCCCTCCTATCCACAACCCTAACAGAACATAAAAAGTTTGCAGCCCACTTGCTGAAAACCCCTGTAATACAGTGCATTCAGAAAGTATTCAGACACCTTTTTCACATTGTTGCATCCTCATGCTAAAATGCTTTAAATAACAATCTTATATGATATAAGTTATATAAAATTGCACAGAAAACAAAGAAACACATTTACAATGTAAATTTTAAGAGGTTAAGAAATTCCCCATGTAAGTTGGGCCTGGGTAGCTCAGCGAGTAAAGACGGCGACTACCACCCCTGGAGTCGCAAGTTCAAATCCAGGGTGTGCTGAGTGACTCCAGCCAGGTCTCCTAAGCAACCAAATTGGTCCATTTGCTAGGGAGGGTAGAGACACAGGGTGTAACCTCCTCGTGGTCGCTATAACGTGGTTCTCGCTCTCTGTGGGGCACATGATGAGTTGTTCGTGGATGCCACGGTGAATAGTGTTAAGCCTCCACATGCACTATGTCTCCGCAGTAGCGCACTCAACAAGCCACTTGATAAGATGCATGGAATGACAGTCTCTGAGGCGGAGGCAACTGAGATTCGTCCTCCGCAAACCGGATTGAGGCGAGTCCCTACGCCACCATGAGGACTTGTAATGCCCCATTGGGAATGGGGCATTACAAATGCCCAAGGAAGCTTTCTCTGTTGAATTTCCCTCAAAATGTTTACTGTCTTAAGGAAAGTGATTTGCTGTATAATGTCTTATTTTGACTGTACATTCCATAATGTCTTGTAACCACTTAAAAATATTTAATGAATGTTTATAAGACATTGCTTTTGTCACTTTACTTAAAAGCATACATGGAGATCAAATTTGATGTTGGTCATGGTATAATGTGTTATACTCTAAGGCATAACTGTCACAGCGTGAACCCCTTTTGTCTTCTTTATGTGTCCAAGGACTCTTTGTTTGAAATGTATTTTTGTCTTTTCATCAAGCCTGTGTTCCTGATTTCATCCCTCATTGTTTCCAGCTGTCTCTCATTTATTCATTAGCCTTTGTGTCTATATATAGCCCTCATATTTGCCTTGGTCTTCATCAGTTCTTGCTAGTTTGTAATCATGTTAGTGTATGAATGATATACAAAGTTTGCCAGCAAATTGCTGTTACATTTAATTTCACTTTTGCTCAAGTGCTTTATTTTCATAATTATTGTTGTTTCTTCTGAGTTCCCAAATAAATAGTTCTGCATTTGGATCCACACTCTCTCATCTTGTCCTTCCCAGTAGTGTGACAATAAATATAAATAGATAAGTATTATAATGTATTGTAATTGTTGTTACAATTATTTATAATGACTTTACAATGCATTGTAAATATAGGCATCAGAGAAAGTGTTACCCAACAAATGCAAATTTAGTTGCTTTCTCATTGTACACTATTCGGGAGTGTATTATAACACGTTTCCTGCAGTGATCAAAAGAGATTTCCGAAGACCTCATAAAAAGTTTATACTAATTGGGCTGTAAAGTATA
This sequence comes from Xyrauchen texanus, assembly GCF_025860055.1. Lineage (NCBI taxonomy): Eukaryota > Metazoa > Chordata > Actinopteri > Cypriniformes > Catostomidae > Xyrauchen > Xyrauchen texanus. Next base: position 22,308,975 of record NC_068309.1, on the reverse strand, counting down.
AATAAAAATGCTAAAATCCTGTGGTCAGGGAGATAATGTGCAACAGAAGATAACTGAACAGCATTCGTAAACACATAGTGTAAAATTGCTCAATAAACCGTGCTGAAGAAGGTCACAAAAACACTGTAGGAATAAACTAATGTTTCTACTGACATCGTATCAATCTTTTGTCTTTTACTAAAGAAAGGAGGAGCTGCATCTCTTGCTTTGGTTTTTCTTGCTATTCATCATCTGCCATAACACAGAGACAGAAAAGTGCCATGGGAGAATTTAAATTGGGAAACCACAGCTTTTCAAAAGAACATCATTGCCTGTTTTAAGTTTGGCAAAATGTTAAGTTGAAAACTAGGATGTATTTACACAGAAATCTCAAGATCTACCCATTCCTAAACACAATGTGGTTGATATAAGGTTGATATTAACCCTGTAAGCTTGGATTCAAAATAAATAATTATCAAAATATGAATAACTACAGTCTTTACCAACACAAAATATGTATACTTTTAAAGCTTAGAGACTGTACTTCACAGTGCATGTAAGCATTATGATTGAAATTTTGCTATTTTGATAATTTATTAATAATTTTGCACTGTACATGTTCTTGTAACCAGTAAAACCATCAAACTGATCAAATAGCCATGTGTTGTTTGTCATTGGAAAACTCTCAAAGAGTAGAATACAACCAGCCTATTTGTTTTATTTGCAGACAAAAAGTGTATGTCTTTGACACAAGTTACATGTAATCTGGTGTTACTTATAAGCCATGTTTTCACTTATAATATCACAAAAAATAAACAGACCGTAAACAAGCCGTTTACAGACAGTAAACAAGCCCACACGATGTAATCAGATGCATAGATCATTACATAATCCACACAAAGCACAATATGCACACAGCACATAATGTGCTATCTGGCCAAAAATGTTAGCTTTCCTCGAGTACGTTGTTCAGCATCATGGAATGCTAAACCAATTGTATTAGGATGCAAATTGCAGCAACCAGAGGTGGAAGTCATCCAAATATGGGCAGAGAGGATTGTTCACTCTAATTACATATGGCCACCAGGAGATGGCACCAATACATAACATAGACTCAATGATGGCTCAAATGACACAGAATGGATCTTGTTACTCATGCCGGCATGCTTAAGATAGATAGCATACATTTAGTCATTGTTGTATTTGCATGTGTAATTAGTTCCTATGTACAATTATTATGTTTTATTTGTTTGTAGAGTCTTTTGTATACTATGAGATGTTTTAGGGCACTAGGATAAATAATATTTGTAACGCTATAACGTTTGACTGCTTTATCGTATAAACAAAAAAGTATACTCCGTTAAAGGTAACATGATTGCGATCAAAACAAAAGCAGTTTTTCAGAGCTAATGTAAGTCTATCATTAATTAATAAGAAAGGCATAATGTAGAGTCAGCTAGTCATTATTGCAATATAAACCCTAAGATGATGATAAGGCCCTCGCTACAAATCGTAGGGGCTTGTATCACCCCGAAGAGTTTTATTTTATCCTGTACATAGCATGGCTACTTAATAAATAAATGGCCATGAAACATTGATTCGAGTTGAAATTATTTTATTATAATTATTATATTATTATTATGTGAGAAGAACATGATTGCAGAGCGATGTGAGAGACATATCTAGCATAGCTACTGTGTGCGGTAAATATTTTGCCTGGGATAATGGTCAATAATACAGTTTGCAGAATGCTGCATTTGATCAATATGATAAAGGTGCACAAGATTTCTCTTGCCACTATATTTGTGATTTTATAGTGTTTGTATATTCTCTGCCCAGCAAATCTTTAATTGATTCACTACTATAATTAGGCTTATGCAAACCATTAAAACCTCAGTCATTATTACTAAGTGTTGTTTGTAAGTGTCTAGGCTAATGCAGCAAGATAAGTCTGCCTTTGATCTACCTCTTTGTTTTCATGTTGCAAGCCCTCATCCAGGAACTTTAATTTAGATTTAATATCTGAATTTTGTTTTGCTAGTAGCTTTTGGGACGCAGAAAATGGGGTTGTAGGGTGTTGTCTCTCTAGAGACACTCTGATGATGATGACTCAACTTTCAAGTAATTATCTGCATTTTATAGTTGTCTCATGAGGCTTTCATTTTTTCTCACTCTATTCCTTCCTTATTTTCCCTTCTTTCCTTTCTTTCTTATGCCTTCCTTAATGCCAAAGCTGGGTCATTTTATAATTGCATTAATCAAAATCAGTGCAACTTATTGGGAGTTTTGGAGATTCCAAAGCAAATATCCCAGTAAGCTCTGTTGGAATCGTGGGCATGTTATTGTGAACCATCCATCAAAGACTGTCTCTCAGTAGCCAATGCACAAATTGACTTTTTGGAGCTTCTTAAAATTACCTTCCCCCCTTAATGTCATTACACTAGGTCCAACAGTATTAAACTTGCTTTGCAATGTTTCTGTGTGGGTGAGCTTCACGAGTCCAGTAGGTGAGAATAGTTTAGTTTGCAGGTCTGTTCTATAATATACAATGCAACAAAGCATAGTCTGCAGCATATTATACAATATATATCATTGTGACAATGTGTGACAATAGATGGGGAAACAGATCTTGTGCTGTTGTCACTGTCCATGGTGCTTAATCCACAGTAATGGAACATATAAAGATATGTATCATATAAAGATGATACATATTTATATCAATATATAATTATACATAGTTCAGGTAATTAAAATGCTTTACATTCTTGTGGCTGAAGAGTTAATCATTGATAAGACAATACAAAAAGCGGCTTTAGAATACAATGTATTGTTTACCACCATATTATTGATCATAAGTCAGTCATTGGCATACAGTTCACAGCAATCCATTTCACAAGTGAATTTGTAAATCAGTTGGAGATTTATTATGAGGGCTTGTTTAAGGGCCCGTCAATTTATACCTGCATCAGACGTCTCTCGTGCGTTGCATCATAAACATAAAATGTTTAGTTCACTGTTTCAAGTTAAATATAGTTTAATACTCAATCTTTAAACACATCTTGAGATCCCTTAGTTCAAGTGTTTTGAACGCAAGAATGTAATGCAAGTTTGCGTTGTTCTGCCTACTGAAGTTTTTTCACTGTGCGTTGCTCATACAGCTGAAATTTCACTAACTGCCCTCTGGAGTAAACAGGTACTGCAAGCTTGCATTTCCCAGGAATCTTCCTTATTATGGTGCGATTAATTGCGTTAATGTTTTTTTACACGTTATTTGTTGTCAAACTAATCACACTGAATTAAAGCGTTAAATCAACAGCCCTAGTTTAAAGTGATGTGAAGATGAATAAATAATGAGAGAATTTTCACTTTTGAGTGAACTATTTCTTTAATATGGTACAAATGAACCTGAAACAATTTTCTTGTTATATGGGGATCAGCTTGTGTTGTTCAAGTGTTTAAACTGCTAATAAATATTCAGGTTTTGTCTTGAAAATCATTGAATAGTTATTTTATCTTCTTTGTGTTTTTTTTTTTTTTTTGCTTGTTTGGGTTTACTCTTTTGTGTTGAGTCTAAGTCCAGAAACATATGTTAAACAAATACAACTATGTAAATTTGAGTGCATGGCCAATGCATGATCTGGCTGAACATGCTAATTGTGCATTCTTGTGTTACTGTGGCTGCAAAGAACCTCTATACTCAAGGGAGTGATAGTCACATTCAGAAATCTGTGCCATTTAAAGTGTGTTATTTTTCAGGTAAGTTACTATAAATAGGTTTACTTTAACTTGCTTTCTCAGCAATATTACATTTACTTTTAATCATTTAGCAGGCACTTTTATCCAAAGCGATTACAAATGAGGAACATAAGCAATTTGTCATACAAAAGTCAACAATATGTGCAGTATCGCACTGCCCAGTTCCAAGAGTAACTAGAGTAAGATAGAAGCTAGCACAGAAGAAAGCGACAAACAAGGAAAGTTTATTTATTTATTATTAAGTAATTAAATGGGAAGTGCCATTTGTGTGGACTGGTTAAGTTTTTTACACCTGGTTACGCCTCGTTGCGATGGGTCCACCAGGTGCTGCTTGTTCATTGACAGCAAAGATCGAGTGGGGACAACAGAGAAATCTCACCTTCGACATGGACAGTTCACTCTAATGTCGACAATAGCATCTCTTGTGGCAACGTTGAGACTGCAACCACTTGACCGCACACTTGAGTTGTGTCATGAATTGTGGTCTGACACATTTTGGAACGCAACAAATCGAAAACACAAAATTGAGCTTGCATATCTAGAAGTGTCTGCATTCACGTAGCACTGAACTGGTTGCTCAATGAAGTTACTGTACTGTAAAAAAAAAAGAAGGCAAAGTCCTTTAGATGAGACGTTAATGTGAGGTCGTGACTCTCTGTGGACATAAAAAAATACCAGGTTACTTCTCTTAAAGAGTAGGGGTTTAACCCCAGTGTCCTGGCCAAATTCCCCCCATGGGCCAATCATGGACTCTGAATAATCCCCATCCATAAATTGGCTCTATCACTCTACTCTCTCCTCTCCATTATAAGCTGGTGTGTGGTGAACGAACTGGGGCTGCCGTCGCTTCATCCAGATGGTTGAGAAGAGTCCCCTATTCACAAAGGACTGCGCTTTGTTTAGTGTCAGAAAAGCGCTAAATAAATGTAACATTCATTCATACTTGCATAGAGTATTTTTTGGTCTTAAGGTTGTGTGAGTTGATTTGGTCTCAAAGTTTTGTTGGACTGCTTCTAACTGTTGAAACAGACCGACAGAGGGTCTGTTTGAATGATAGGTCAGTACCTAATTTGAGACCCATCGGTCAAAAGATCTAGCTGCAGATCTGTGATTTAAGATTGGGTTGGTGGAACATGGGAATTGGTGAACTGTGGTTCATTGATCCCACCTTCAGATTAAAGAGTGAAAATTAAATCCAGCTTTTTGTTCAAGCCCACCATTGTGTTGGACTTACCAAAGGTAGCGCTGTGATATTGTTTTCTATCACTTCATTTTCATTCTTTCATCCTCTTTATTCCCATGGTGGCATTCTTGAGCTTTGCAGATGGAATACAGTGCTTCTTGTGCTCCCCTCTCTATACCACTGCTTGAATGTAAATTAGGATGTGGAATTTATTGTCAGTTTTTGCCCCTACACTTTTCCCCTCTTAGTTTAAATGGTGCTACAATGTGGGAATATTTTCACACATGACTGGGTGCTTCAATGGAATTTCTCACAGTTAATGATGACTACATTAGCAAGCATGCTTCACACCAATGGAAGATAATTCTTTATTGAGAAACAATTTCTGACACACCTTCTTCCTTCACTTTGTCCAGTGAAGATGTCTATATTGTACTGACAAATATCAAATTGTAGTTTAATTTCAAGTTTATTAATGTTTATTGAAAGGAGTGTAAATTGGTACTTAAATGGATAGTCCACCCAAAAATTTAACTTTTACTCACATCATGCCATCCCAGATGTGTCATCCCAGTTTCTATTGCTAAACACAAACAAAGAACTATTCCTTTAATACACTTAAAATGAGATTTTCTGCAAAACATGCAATAAGTAATCCAAAGTAATCAAATTAGATTTACAATAACTAAAGTTTATAAGCTATTTAAAAAAGGGATGGAGCCCTTTTAAATGTCCTACACAAACGTCCTATTTTAATACACACAGATAATAAAACTGTGCTCATTAAGCAAATTTGCAAGGTTTTCACCGCTGGTGTAAAATCAAATTCTAAAAGGAGGCGATAATATGTCTCAAATAGAGATGTTTTTTAAAAGATTTCACTATATTAAATTTCACCACAGATGAAATACCTGTCTATCTTTACACATGAGCTAATTCTTCTTGACACAGTCTTACTTATGTGCAAATAGTGCCAATCAGAACGCTTCTAGCATGCTTGGGCTATGTGTGAATGAGTCCACATTGGCTCGACATTGGTGCTGTGTAATTACACTACTACAAATTGAGAAAGCGAATTAGATACAAAGAAGTGTATGAATATGAATGGCTTTTACGGGGAGATTTGGCAGTAAACAGTGGTATGTTGTGTGTGTGTGTGTGTGTGTGTGTGTGTGTGTGTGTGTGTGTGTGTGTGTGTGTGTGTGTGTGTGTGTGTGTGTGTGTGAGTAAGTAAGTGAGTGAGTGTGAAAGTGTATGCATGATTGATTGTAAATGGAAAAGGGGTCGCCTTTTGGGTGCTTGTACAGTCTATACAGTCTCATCTACAGTGTCACAATGAGACAATGAGCTAGGACTGGAGGAATAAATAGACACAAGTTTTATTTTTGGTTGGCAAATTCTATATGCTGCCTGTTGAGGGTCCACAGCAGGCGACCTTCCCTGAGTGTCCGTGGTTGAAATGAGAAAGATGACAGGAAATTGGATTTAACGAGATTGAAACAGAAAATGCCATTCGCAGATATAGACCTTGAGGCTGTAGCCTAGTTACGTAAGACCAGCTCAGAGAGAACATTGATTTGCCAATGGCTTGTCAATAGCAATAATACATGACAACAAAAGGCAATATGATGACAAAAAATCCAATCAACCATTTATTGCTTATGATGATGGATCTATCTCTTCATAGACTGAGGCAGACATGTCATTAAAAGCTATTAGAACCCTCATCTGGCCCTCCTTAACGTGTAACCCATCTCGCAAAAGCATTTATCACTCCTCACATTGTCTCGCCCATAAGAGCCCGCTCAACTCAATAAGGAGATTTGTTTTGCACCTGCACTGTTAACCAAACCCAGGAGCATTGCATTAAATACACCTCTGATCAAATTTAAAAATGCTGTGTGCATTTTTTATTTTCCTTTTTGATTTGTAACTAGTAGCCCCTGTACAAATATTTTTATTTTTTTTAAAGAGTAAATAGTTGCTTAAATATATGTATGTCCTCATATGTGGACAGTGGGACTTTAAATAATACCAAGCTATAGAAAGTTGCTTATTATGTTTCCAAGAGTGTTGGTTATTCATGTTTTTGAGACATTACAGCTTATTTTCTGTAAAGCTGCTTTGGAACAATGTGTTTTATAAAAAACTATACAACTTAAAATTATTTGACTTAATTTGACTTTTATGTTGCAATGTTTATTCTACTTTGGCAACAAAATCTCTATGTTCTCTCTTTGCACTGTCAAACAAACAAGTGATAGCCAGTGCTGAAGCATTTTACCAATCAGAAATTTGTATAATTATTTACAAATGTTAATCCAGGTGGCGGAGGACAAGTCTCAGTTGCCTCCACTTCTGAGACAGTCAGTCCACGCATCTTGTCACGTGGCTTGCTGTGCATGACACCGTGGAGACTTGCAGCATGTGGAGACTCGTACTACTCTCCACGATCCACACACCACTTTTTCACCCCATTGAGAGCAAGAACCACTAATCACGACCATGAGGAAGTTATCCCACATGACTCTACTGCAACTGGGCCAATTTGGTTGCTTAGGAGACCTGTCTGGAGTCACTTGCGTCTCTAGGGGTGGTAGTCAGCGTCAATGAAGTTTCTTAGCAGATGTAGGTTTGTTGCTTTTTCTCCCAAAGACAGCATCTGCTGAGATCAGTGCCATGTTGCTTTGTCACATGACTCAGTGCTTCAAAAGTTTAACCCTTTAATTACAGTCCAAGGCAAGTTTATTTATATTACACATTTCATACACAATGGCAATTCAAAGTGCTTTACATTTAAATTTGAAAGAAAATAAAAGATACCAAAAAAGAAACGTAGAACATAAAATAAAAATGAATAAAAAGCAATACACACAATACACATAAAGTGATGTCATATATATATATATATATATATATATATATATATATATATATATATATACACACTCACCTAAAGGATTATTAGGAACACCTGTTCAATTTCTCATTAAAGGGTAACTAAACCCTAAACCAACTTTTTTTAGTTAATGATCTGTAAGCATGGGGCTTTATTAGTACTGGTCATTGATTCAAGTAAATATTTTGACATTTGTGTATAAAGTGTTTTAATTCTACAATATATGGTGTAAAAACATCTGAGTGCTGCCCTCTTCAGGTTGAACGGTGGCTACTGCAGTTGAATTTTCCTATTGGCTGTTTGCGATACTTCGTGACGTAAGCGGTGACAGCTGACGTAAGCGGGTTCCAACTCACCACGCCCTTGGTACGAGCTACCACGCCCATGGCAGTATAAAAACCATCTCGTTTCGTCAAAACCACTGTAGCAAGTCAGGAGTTGGAATTGCGAGTATTGAAAACGATCAGGATAGAGTATTTTAGCATCTATTTAGCATAGCATTTATATAGTTATTTAGATTATTTTGTGTAGCCTAGGTAGTTAATTAGCATATTTGTTAGTGTAGTATTGTTAGAAGCATAGTTAGTTAGTAGCATAGTATTGCGTCAGTTAGGATAACTTCAAGTTAGCGTAGATTATCTGTATTTAGTACAGTGGTCAGGATGGTACATAGGTGTAGTGTTGCTGGTTGCAACAGCACTGCTGGACTGTATTGCTTTCCATATAGGCTTGGAAATTAGAGCCAGGGGTTGCACGCCCTTGTTCTGGAAGACCGCAAGTTCCGCCTAGAGCTGGAGGAGTGTGCAAACTGCATTTTACACGGATTGCTTCTCCAACGCAATGGAGGTGGAAATGGGCTTCTCCAAACAGCTCACGGCTGAAAGCTTGACGCAGTGCCAAACGCTGCTCCTCCTGCATGGACTCCACCACCTCAGCGGCGCCTTGAGGTGAGTGATCATATATATTTGAATCACAATTTATGGTTAGGCTAAAGTTAATCCTCTGGGGTTCGACAAACGCTGTCAGCGATGTGGGAGTGTTAAACGTATTGCACCCTTATACATTGTATTACGGTATTGACTACCTGTATAGTTTTATTTGGAGGTATACGGTTTTGTACATGATGACGTTATGCTTTACGTCACATTCTTCTAAGTTGAGAGAACAGCTAACTGATGTTATGTTCAAGTGAAGCTTGCTAAATAAAAATCCTGCTAAAAGGATAAACATCACTGAACAGCGTTTTGTTTGTTTTTCCTGCACGCGAGTGAAGGTGAATGCGCACTCGGATGCTCAACAGGGAGTTAAAACCGCAGTTTGAGCCAGCGGCTCGAATTGATATGGCTCCGGCCCTGTGTCCACAGACAATTCACCCTCCTCCACTTCAGGTGAAGGTGGGGGAGAAAGGTCCTCGACTTCAAAAGACCGCTCCGTGGCAAAGCTACTTGCGTCACTCCAGTTACTCTCCATTTTAGAGTCTGACAGCAGCTGTCAATTAATCTGTCACTACGGGTCTCAGGTGCACGCCACCCCCCCCCCGCTCAGCCCCGCCCTCGGTTCGTCCCCTCTATTCCCGCTGGGGTCTGCCCACTTTTCAAGCATTTTTCAAATATTGCTAGTGGGTGGAGTCAGACTCTGAGCAGGGGTTTAGTTACCCTTTAATGCAATTATCTAATCAACCAATCACATGGCAGTTGCTTCAATGCATTTAGGGGTGTGGTCCTGGTCAAGACAATCTCCTGAACTCCAAACTGAATGTCAGAATGGGAAAGAAAGGTGATTTAAGCAATTTTGAGTGTGGCATGGTTGTTGGTGCCAGACGGGCCGGTCTGAGTATTTCACAATCTGCTCAGTTACTGGGATTTTCACGCACAACCATTTCTAGGGTTTACAAAGAATGGTGTGAAAAGGAAAAACATCCAGTATCGCGGCAGTCCTGTGGGCTGAAAATGCCTTGTTGATGCTAGAGGTCAGAGGAGAATGGGCCGACTGATTCAAGCTGATAGAAGAGCAACTTTGCCTGAAATAACCACTCGCTACAACCGAGGTATGCAGCAAAGCATTTGTGAAGCCACAACACGCACAACCTTGAGGCGGATGGGCTACAGCAGCAGAAGACCCCACCGGGTACCACTCATCTCCACTACAAATAGGAAAAAGAGGCTACAATTTGCAAGAGCTCACCAAAATTGGACAGTTGAAGACTGGAAAAATGTTGCCTGGTCTGATGAGTCTCGATTTCTGTTGAGACATTCAGATGGTAGAGTCAGAATTTGGCGTAAACAGAATGAGAACATGGATCCATCATGCCTTGTTACCACTGTGCAGGCTGGTGGTGGTGGTGTAATGGTGTGGGGGATGTTTTCTTGGCACACTTTAGGCCCCTTAGTGCCAATTGGGCATCGTTTAAATGCCACGGCCTACCTGAGCATTGTTTCTGACCATGTCCATCCCTTTATGGCCACCATGTACCCATCCTCTGATGGCTACTTCCAGCATGATAATGCACCATGTCACAAAGCTCGAATCATTTCAAATTGGTTTCTTGAACATGACAATGAGTTCACTGTACTAAAATGGCCCACACAGTCACCAGATCTCAACCCAATAGAGCATCTTTGGGATGTGGTGGAACGGAGCTTCGTGCCCTGGATGTGCATCCCACAAATCTCCATCAACTGCAAGATGCTATCCTATCAATATGGGCCAACATTTCTAAAGAATGCTTTCAGCACCTTGTTGAATCAATGCCACGTAGAATTAAGGCAGTTCTGAAGGCAAAAGGGGTCAAACACAGTATTAGTATGGTGTTCCTAATAATCCTTTAGGTGAGTGTATATATATATATATATATATATATATATATATATATATATATATATATAAGAATAAAATAGCAGAACAGGTGTTAGAGTGATTTGAACTGAGAGCAGTCAGTTTAAATTAAATGTATTTAAGCGAAGACAAAAACAAATGTCCGAGCAGAAGGACGCGGGGTCACATGAGGTTAAAGGAATAGTTAAACTAAAAATTGACAGTTTTGTCATGGTGACAGTGATGGTCACTGAGGGTGTCATTTTTCCTAACATCTCCTTTTGTGTTCCTGAAAGAAAGAAAGCCAGATAGGTACAACATGAGATTAGAATGGGTAAATTATGGTGGAATTGTTATTTTTGTAGTTCAGAATCGAACAGTGATGTGTTCTCAATCAGTCATCCTAACAAACCCTTCAGAGCTCTTGCTTTATCTGCAGCTCTGCTTATTATGTATTTAAAGCACTGGATGCTTCCCTGTTTGTTTCAGGCCTGTCGACTTCCCTCCTGCCAAAGCTGCCACAAGAGCAATGAATGCTTTATATAGAGCGAAAGGCTACTTGAAAAACTATGAAGTTGTCAGAACCCACCTTAAAGAACATTAATTCAAACAGCGCTATAGAAATTCATATTAAACATATATTTTGAATGAAAGCTTCCTTGCATGTGTAGATTTTCCAACTCCTATTTACCTCTTCCCCACTCCACGTTATATCCACCTTGACACAAAAGGCAAAGAGGGCCACAATAAAATGAAAGGAAAACAAGAACTAATATGATGTCTGTGATCTGGATTTACAACCAGAATAAAAGATCAGCTTATACGTCTCGCATTTTGTTCAGTTATCCATTGTTAAAGATTATGGAGGGCATGTAGAGCGATAAATGTAGCATATTTCATGAATGTTTATGCGTTAAGCTGGACGTTTCGAGAGAGCGCTACATGATTTCAAAATGCAGGGATCTGGGGGTGGGAGAGACTTCATATTTGTGCAGTACACCGGAGAGGAGGCTGACCCATTTAAATGGCAGATTTGACACGTGTGGTGCCTCACAATAGGGTGAGATAGCTGACAAACTACTGGACTGTGTCAGGGAAAAGAGAAATGTGGGCACCCGGAGCAGAGGCACTGATGAGATCTGTTTCCAGCAAGCATATGCAGAGCTGCTGCATAGAAAACAACATCATGCATCCCAATGTGTATGGAATGGTAGAGCTGTGTGTTTTACATGATTATGTAAATGTGGTGTGTTTTTGTGAGTACATGTGCACTTTTTTTGCCTTCTATAGTTTTTATAGTCATCAATACTGATTTAAAGTGTATTTCCCTCCAAAAATAAAAATGTTCTTATATGACTTTCTTAAATGGAACACATAAAGAGCAATTTTAAAGAATGATGCCGCTTAGTCGCTGATCTCCTTTAAGTTCCATGAAGAGTTACTTAACTTGAGGGTGAGTAAACAATGACAGAAGTCCCCATTTTTGGTTGAACTACCCATTTTACTACCCCCCCCATGGAATCTATGAATTACCTTATATTGAGTATACCTAATTTGAGGACTAAATGAACTTTTTTGAATATTATTGAAAATGGATATCCAGAAAGAATTTGTTTCAATTCCCAAGTCCTGTTCCCATTTCAAATGTGGGACAGAAGGACTTTTATCAACACCAGAAAGCAGTTTATAAAACCTACTTAATAGTGATGTACTAGATTGTAATTTTTTTAATTCAACAATCACAGGCGATGGAGTTGCTCTAACGCGTACGGCACTCTTCAACATGTCTAAGTTGAAGATATTGATAATATAATAAATTGTCATTTAAATTATGTTTCTTTTTAAGTTCTGAAAAGTCAGTAAAGGTGTCATTGTATAGATGATAAACATGAGTTAAAGCACTGGAATGGAATGCCCAATTCCCAATGGACTCTTAAGTCCTCATGGTGGCGTAGTGACTCGCTTCAATCCGGGTGGCGGCGGACGAGTCTCAGTTGCCTCTGCGTCTGAGACCATCAATACGCATATCGTATCACTTGGCTCATTGAGCAAGTTACCGCTGAGACATAGAGAGTGTGGAGGCTTCACTCATGTATGATGTCAAATAGAGCAGGAAGGGATGTAGGGTTCTGTAAAAAAAAGAAAAGTATATCATCAGCATAAAGGCTTATCTTATGCATTCCATTTAACGTCAGTACACCTTCAACCCTAGGTCGTATTGCCATTGCTAATGGTTCAATAAAAATGGGAAAAAGTAATGGCGATATAGGACAACCCTGTCTAGTTCCCTTGCGAAGATAAAAAGGTTCAGAAATAACACCATTAATAATTACTGAGGCCTTGGGAGATTGATATAGTGTTCCAATCCATTTAATTAAGTTTTACCAAACCAAAATGTTCTAAAGTTGAGAACAGGAAATTCCAGCACACTTTATTAAATGCTTTCTCTGCATCTATGGTAACAACTACACAGGGTTTTACATTTGGACTAGCCAGTGTAATCAGAATGTACAGTCGCCTTGTGTTATCTGCCGAATTCTTCTTCCTAACAAGTCCTGTTTGGTCAAGGTGAATCAGGGTGCTGATAATTGTCTCCAATCTGACAGCAAGGGCCTTACTAGTTATCTTTACATCACAATTAATTAAGGATATTGGCCTATAACTCGAGTAGAACAGGGGATTTGTATTCGGTTTTAAGAGTAAAGATATAAGGGCAGTGTTCATAATATGTGGGAAGTATCCTTGCTCATATACTTCATTAACCATTCTAAAAAATAATGGAGCAAGTATATTCCAGAATTTACTATAATATTCAATTGGATAACCATCCAAACCAGGTGCCCTACCACTTCCCATACCATCCAAAGCCCATTTCAGCTCTGCAGTTGATTAGGGTGCATCTAAAAAAATCTGCTGTTTATCCAACCGAGGGCATAAATCTACTAATGAACAGTTTTCTTTGGGGAAGAATATAATTAGCTAAAAAATCTTTAAAAACTTTATTGATAACATGAGCTGTATGCATTACTTTACCATCTGCCGTCAGAACACCCTTAATTAAAGATTTGTCTGTGTTATATTTCAGTTGAGCTGCAAAATATTTACCACTTTGCTCCCCATACTCATAGTTCCCCTTCTGTCGCTCTCTCCACGTTGTGTCGGAGAAGCGACACTAGGGGTCTCTCTTGAGCGCCGATATTCACCTCTGATCTTATTGAAAAGGGCCAATGGGAGTTGGCAGTCGGTATTTGCATATCCCGCCCCCGGACATACGGGTATTTAAGCGGCGCAAATACGGGAGTTCATTCAGAAAATTTCTTCGGAGCCGATGGTCTGTCTGCAGTTTGCTGCAAGTTACACGCCACTTAAACGTTCCTGTTTTCCTCTGACGATCTGCATGCTGTTGGATCTTGACGGCGACAACAGCGGCTTTCTCCTTCTCAGTGCATGGCGTGCACTGTTGCCTCTGAGCGCTCGACAGCGCAGACACGCATACACACACACACACTGTGTATTAAAAGAGTTTTTTACTAAAAGAGTAATTTTCTCTAAAAGAGCAAACACAGCGGTGTTGAACGTCCTTTAAGGACGCCGTCTTTTCAAGATGCCTTTCCGCCCCTGTGTCGTTCCTGGATGCAGTAGAGTGCTCTCTGCTTCAGACGGCCACAGGCGCTGTCTCGTGTGTTTGGGCCGCGATCACACTGAGGCGGCGTTGTGGATGGTTCATGTTCTCACTGCGAGAACATGACCATGACCACGTTAGCGGTCGCGGCTCGCTTTCAACAGAAAGCAAGCCACCCCAGCTGCACCCCGCATTGCTCCTTCTTCCCACGGGATTAAGGACGGTGCGGTTGGCGCTGGGGGATTTGGGGCGGCAGCGGTGCAGTTTCACCTCCCGTTCCCGACACGCTCGCTGGTCTCCGCCCACGCCAGCGGCGATAGCGGCTCGCCTCACGGCCCGGCTGTCTATCCTCCCGAGTCCGAAGCAGATGAGCTCGCCGCTGCATCAGAGAGTGCGGTGTCTGATGCTGAGGACTCCCTGGACTGCCGCTCGGGCCAGCAGGCCCAGGCTGAGGCTGACGCTCAGATGTCCGACATGCTTGCCCGGCCGCCTTGAGCGTGGGGTTGGACTGGAACCCTCCATCCTCCCCACAGCCTTCTCGGTTGGATGATTGGTTCCTGGGGCAGCGCGCCGTTCGCGGCCTCACATCCCCCCGGTCCCTTTCTTCCCGGAGGTGCATGATGAGCAGACGTGTACGTGGAGAGCCCCGCTCTCCGCTCGTCTAGGTGCCACCCGCTCCACTCTCTCCACCCTCGACGGCAGAGAGCGCCACGGGTACGACACGATTCCCCAGGTTGATAGGGCAGTTGCGCACCATCTATGCCCCAGTAGCCCTACCTCCTGGCGGGGTCGCCCCGTACTCCCATCCAAGCCCTGTAGGACAACATCCTCGCTTAACGCGAAGGCCTACACTACGGCTGGACGTGCTGCCTCCGCCCTGCATGCAATGGCCCTCCTGCAAGTCCACCAGGCCAAAGCTCTCAGAAACATGCACGGGGGTGGACCTGATCCTAATGTGCTGCAGGAACTGCGCTCAGCGACCGACCTCGCCCTGAGAGCGACGAAGGCCACAGCGCAGGCACTCGGACAGACGATGGCCACCCTAGTGGTCCAGGAACGCCATCTTTGGCTCAACCTGGTCGAGATGCGTGAGGCTGACAAAAACCGCTTCCTGGACGCACCTGTCTCCCAGATTGGCCTTTTCGGTGACACCGTCGAGGACTTCGCCCAACAGTTCTCCGTGGTGAAGAAGCAGACGGAGGCCATTTCGCACATCATGCCCCGCCGAAGACCTGCCACTACGGGCCCTGCCCCGTCTGCCCGCCAAGGGTGTCCCCCTGCGAGGAAACCAGCTCCTGCTCCGCCTCAACCCGGGCCCAGCTCTCAGCCCCAGTGTCGAGCACTCCGCAGGTGGCACACGCCCCCTGTCTCACGAACCCCCTCCAGGACCCGGAAGGCTCCCAAGCGTTCCTGAGACAGCCGACCCAGAGCCGAAGACGTTAGCTCCGGAGGTGGTAAGACCGCTCCGTCCCCCGGTGGAGGGCCGGGAGGAGAATCCTTTGTTTTTTCATTTGCCACACCCGCTGACGGGGGCTGTGGTACCCACATTCTCAATAAAAGAGCTATTTCCTTTGCCTCTGGGTCACCTGGCCCGCAAATGCCGTTCTCACGGCAATGTGCTTTCAGATCACAACAGTCCCGGTACACCGGACGTGGCGATCCCACCTTCTGCCTGCCCACGACTGTCCCCCGGCTGGCCGGTTCAGACGAGTCCAGAGGCGCCCGGAGGTTGAATCCCTCCCGGCCAGGCCTAGTTCCCTCCTGGGATCTCTCGGTAGTCTTGGCAGGACTCCAGAGACCTCCCTTCGAGCCGCTCGAATCAGTTGGACTCAGGGCCCTCTCTCTTAAGACGGCCCTGCTGATCACGCTCGCCTCCATTAAGAGGGTCAGGGACCTGCAAGCGTTCTCTGTCAGCGACACTTGCCTGGAGTTCGGTCCGGCAGATACGTCTGTGATCCTAAGACCGCGACCGGGCTATGTGCCCAAGGTTCCTACCACACCATTCCGAGATCAGGTAGTGAACCTGCAAGTGCTGCCCCGGAGGAGGCAGACCCAGCCCTTTCGTTGCTGTGTCCAGTGCGCCCTCGCGCATTTACCTGGACCGCACACAGAGCACCAGACGCTCTGAGCAGCTCTTTGTCTGCTTTGGGGGACGGCAGAAAGGGAATGCCGTCTCCAAACAGAGGCTCGCCCACTGGGTTGTCGATGCCATCACACTGGCTTATCACACCCAGGTCGTGCCCCTACCCTTACGGGTCCGAGCTCACTCAACAAGGGGTGTTAGCGTCCTCGTGGGCACTGGCCAAGGGCACCTCCCTAGCAGATATCTGTAGAGCCGCGGGTTGGGCAACACCCAACACCTTCGCGAGGTTTTACAACCTCCGCTTTGAGTCGGTTAGCGTCTCGTGTTTTCTCAGGTCCGAGCCCGTAGAACTCGGTAACACGTGAGACCGACCGGCCGGGTGGATCGCTATGCCCAGCGCCTTTTCCTGACGTCAAGGTAAAGTAGTGCGCCTTCTTCCCAGGGCGCTCCACTCCGAAGTCGGGCCCCTGGTCGATTCCTCCCCAGCCCTCCGGGTCCACGGTTCAGCCGGAGGAACTCGCCGACCCAAGCCACTGCGTGGTACCCTGATGGCCACCCCGTACTGGTATAGGGGCTCCACAGGTAAAATAAGAAGGCCTCCTGTTCGGACTCCCCTGTGTGTAATTCCACGGTTCTGTCCCCTTACGAAGGACCCCGTGTCTCCCTCAGGCAGTTACAGCTGCCTCGGTCGCCGTGCTGTAGCAACTCCCCCCTTTCAAGGCTGGATCTACCACCACACCATACTTTCCACACGAGCCCTAAGACGGCCGTGTGACGTGTCTACCACTTTTCCTCTCCAAGAAAAAGGGCAGGTGTGGTCTCCGCGAGGGTCTGGGTAAGACCCCTTCCCTATATGCGTGTAAGGGCCCCGGCCGTGATTGCTCTATGCGAGAAACACAGAGAGAAAAGAGGCCCAGCCAGGCTGGCCTGTTCCCATGTTGGCAAACATAGCCTTGTTCCCTCCCAGGGTAACTAGAAGGACTCGATGTTCTTATGGGGCATTGGGGAAGGGTACGTGCAGCCAGGTACAGACGATGCGTGGCACTGGATGAAATCCCTGCCCGCCTCTGTATCGGGCGGTCCACGTACAAGGTTCAGCGCATGGCAAGATTGGAATGGGTCCTCTAGTGTCGCTTCTCCGACACAACGTGGAGAGAGCGACAGAAGGGGAACGCTTGGTTATGTATGTAACCTCCGTTCCCGAGGGAGGAACGACATGTTGTGTCTTTCCTCCGCCATGTCACTGAACCGAGCCACTGTTGTGGCCGGACCATTTCCGGCTCCTCAGAAAAATCCTGAATTAACTCCCGTATTTGCGCCGCTTAAATACCCGTATGTCCGGGGGCGGGATATGCAAATACTGACTGCCAACTCCCATTGGCCCTTTTCAATAAGATCAGAGGTGAATATCGGCGCTCAAGAGAGACCCCTAGTGTCGCTTCTCCGACACAACGTGTCGTTCCCTCCCTCGGGGAACAGAGGTTACATACGTAACCAAACGTTCTGTTGTCTTAATTGCAATGCAATGAATTCAGACCTTTTATCCATTATTTGCTTCAGCTCTGCTTTTATATTAATAATTTTATTATGTATTGCTTCTGAAGAGTACATTAATAAGGTATCTTCTAATTGTTGTAACTTAACTTCGAGATCTTTTTCCCTTAAGTATTCTTGTTTCTTTCTTCTTGAACAATAAATTATTATTATACCTCTAAGGACCATGTTAGCCGTTTCCCAGAGTAAAACAGAAGAACATCCCTGGGTATCATTTTGTTCCAAACATTTTTCCCATTCTTTACTAATCAAATAAATAAAAGCTTCATTATTCAATAAGGAGTTGTTAAATCAGCATCTAAATGATCTCTCTAGAGGAGTATTTACCGTACATTCAAAGGAATTCAGGCCATGATCCATTATTAACATTGGATATATTTTACAATTAGTCACCTCCAAAAGCATAGGGTTATTAATTAAAAAAAAAAGCAAATGTGCCAGAATGATTTATGTGGACGTGAATAAAATGTGTAATGTTTATCTTTAGGATTAAAAAAAGTGCCAGATGTCCGAAAGACCCAGATCCTCCATATAAAATTGAATTATTTTAATTTAATAGGGGTTTTTTTTTTTCTTGAAGTCTGGGAACGAACTAACATAGGATTCAGAGCTGTGTTGAAGTCCTCACCGATGATCAGAGCAGATTCAGGACATTTCTGTATTTCCTCAAAAACTTTATTAAAAAATGATGGGCTATCCATATATGTAGTGTATATGATTACAATAGTTACATTTCTAGTTCCAATATCTCCATTTACAATAATATATTGAACTTCAGGGTCAACTACACTGTCACAAAGAGAGAAAGGAACAGTTTTATCAATTATACAGCCACACTCCTTTGTTGAGCATTATAGGATGTAAAATAAACCTGGCCAACCCAATCTGATTTAAGTTTTTGGTGTGCTTTAGGTGGTTTTCATTATACTGACTCACTCTTTAAAAAATCCAAAACCCTTAGTTTTTTATCACTGGCATTAATTCCACAGACATTCCATGAAAAGAATGACAATGTTTGCAACATTAGGAATTAGAAATTTGTCCTCAAATAGAAACATTCAACTGAGGAGGGCTGTCTATTGCAACACATACAAATAATATATATTACCATCCAAGCAGAATAGAGTAGAATATAAAATATAAATCTTAATTTTGGGAAAAATTATAGTAATAATAATTATACCTAACACAAATACACACATATACACCAAAAAAGAAAAATGAAAACAAAAAAAGTATCTCTTCTCTTTCCCTCGTTTTAGGCTATGGCGAGGTATTGGTGGGGGTTAAACATCTTATCCAATCAATCATACCTCCATTTAAGACTCTCATTCGGATGCAAAGATTTAAAACATTTATACTTTATTATATAGCACCATTAAAAAAAGAAAAGAAAAGAAAAATTAAAATTCAAGAGTCTGTCAAATCTGTCAATATAACCACGGAGTACATGCAGGATTACGATAAAGCTGGCCATCAATACAAAAACTGCCTTTCTGTTTTTTAATTTCATCTCCTTCTGCACTGGATACAATTTATTGCGCCTTTCCGCGATCTCTTTGGGAAACTGATCATTCACACCAAAAGAGGTCCCTTTCAATTCCTTGCCCTTGGACTGTTAAAATGTTAAAATCTAGCTGCTATTGATCTTGGAGCAATTTCATTCTTAGTGAGTTTCCCTATCCTGTGTACTCAATGAAAAGTCACAGTTTCAGCCAGTTTCAGTGGTACTTTTAATGCATTAATGAAGAAGTCACAGAGAACTGCTTCAGTGTCATCAGTGTGAGTACACTCTGGTATGATGGTAAAAACCAAGATTGTCTCTCATATTACAACATTGCAAATCCAGAACTGATTCTTTCAAACGTTTGTTCTCATTCATGAGATTGCTGACATTGCTTTGCAATGTTGACACTGTTCCTTTTAGTTCATAATTTTCTTGTCTAATTTCCTCAAATAAATTGTGACTGAATTTTACACTCATTTTTAATTCTTCAATGTCATTTGTGAACGTGTCCAGCATATCAAGTTTCGTAAGTTTTTCGTGGATAGCCAGAAGAATGTCATGACTCACATTTGCAGTCTCAATTCCATCATCGTTGTAAGGAGGGGTAAAGGATTTCTTGATCTTTTTTCTGGAGGGCAAATCCATTGAAGATGTTTAGTTATTTCCATATATTTTTACTGTAGACATTCCGTCAATATATCCATCAATAAAACACTCAAGTTCTTTAATTGTTTCACCCAACATGGAAGCCAGTATGTTTGGGCCTAGACCAATGCTTGATCTCAATTAGTATGGGCAATTTATCCAGTTAAAGTATTAAACTAGATAATAAAAGTTACTTAAATGACAGGATCAATAAGCTATATACTTAAAAGGCACAAGGCTTTTTTTTATTATTCAAAAGAGAATAATACCTGAGAAATTCATTGCCACAGTCTCTTGTTGCATCCTCACTCGCGCACAGAAGTTATTTCTTTCATTACAAGCTGTAAGTTCTGTAAATGCACTGCTCACCCTCCCCCATCTCTGACCTCCAGTATATGGAGCTTCAAAGCTGAGAATTTCTCTAAGATCTCTCTCCCTCTCCCTATCTCTGTTCTGTCTCTATCTCTGTCTATCTCACGTTGTATGCCGTCCTAATTTTTCTCTCTGTTTATCCCTCCTGCTCATTATCTGGCTCTTTATCATTTCCATTCATCTCATCTCACTATGTACTGCAGAATAAAAGTAAAAAATTCTGATTAGTGAGATGATGCAACGATGCTTATGATGTTGCAATATATTTAACCGTATATATAATGTACTATCGAAAAACCCAGATGAATCCTCTTATATAATTGATGTTACAGAATTCCATATTATTGACTCCTGTACAATTGATTGTCTTGTTTTATAAATCATACGGTTGGCTTATACCAGTGGTTCCCAAACTTTTTACAGTGGCGTACCCCTCCAAACATTCAACATCCTTTCACGTACCCCCTCTCTAACGCATAGATAACATTTACACAGTGTATTTTGAAAATATGTATATTTAACACAATTATCTTTGTAAAACAACTCCCTTTTATTAAACATGTTATATTTGTTCATGTTTTTTATGTTCATGTTCATGTCCCATTTGACACAATTAGCAATGTTGAGCTCATTTGCTGAAAAAACATCATGCAACAATGTAAAAACAAGTCTCTAGTGTGTGAACAAATGTGAGTGAAAATTATTGCATGTGAATGTGGAAAATGATTTAGCCACACCGGATGTCTGACTCCTGTCAACACAGCTTATGAACTTATACCATCAGACTCAAAACTCATCTATGCATCTAACCTTAAATACAAATTACATTTTAAACTGCGAAAAAAAAAAAAGAAATAGACAAACTAAAATTGTGGACGACTGAGATGTGCAAGTCTGGTAAGACAGTGAAGTATCAATTTTACTTGCTATCACTAAGCTACATCACCTAGCAGTGTGCTGGGCTGGTGCAAAAATAAACCTGTGTGACGCATGATGCATGAGTAGATGCAATTTTGTTTTCATTGCATATTTATCTGACCTTTATGACAACTTTTTACACTAGAGGGTGCACAAAAGTATTTTTGCCAGTCAGAAAGAACTGGTTTGAATGTTATTTTTAGACTGTGATGAAATTAAAAGAATGGTAAATCTCAGAATTGTATTCGCGTACGTAAGGATTGTTCACCTAAAAATGAAATATGACCTTTGTAGAACACAAAAGGAGAATGTAAGAGACAATGTTTGAGATGGACAGACTCATTCACTTTCATTATATGGAAAAAGATTCAGTGAAAGGGAATTATGAATTAGGCTGACAAGAAAGTCATGCAGGTTTGGAACAGCATGAGGTTGAGTAAATGATGACTGATTTTTAATTCTTTGGTGGACTGTCCTTTTAAGAAATATCACACAAGCAATAGTGCTGTTGTGGCAGCAGATACTAGCATTCATACTGATATTCAGTACAACAAAGGATTGCATGTGACCCTTTTGTACAACAGTTCTTTAAACAAGTTGTTCATATTGAGTAACTTACATTTTAGACACAGTTATATTGTTTTTTTTCCCAAAAGACGCCAAAGCAGGATCAACCACTGCACAATGTGTGCAACACACAAACAGACAGCGTGTTTGAAACATCGCAAACACAGACGAGCGGAACAGTGAAGCATCCAGGGGTTGACATTAACATTTTGACTCACCGGCCACTGTGGATAGTGGTGTTCCAAAGACATTAGCCACTCATCATTTTCACTAGCAAAAATTATTTGCCCCACAAAAAGTGATAAAGGTAACTGGAGACATTAATTGCGTGCATTTATGGACATTTTATTTGAATGAGAATGTTGTGAATTTAGCAAAACATAGGCCTAATGATTTGTCACCTTCAGAATATCTGAAAGCAAACATGGCCAGCTATAAGAGAAGTAGGATAGAACAAGAGCAGAACATTAAATAATTTGTCCAAAATTCATGGAAGTCCAGATTATACATATACATAGATAAATATTGGACTTGCCTTATTGAAAATGTACCATTGTTCTTCCATGTTTAAAAGCAGCATTTGTAATAATTAGTCATTTGTAATAATAAGGTCAAATGCACAGGTAAGTCCATTGATGGGTCCTCATTACTGTGGTTGGGCCAATGTAGTCTTTCTAAAAAATAAACTTTTAGATTTGTTATGAAAAAAATAAGAGCCTAAACCACATTAGGAAAATTTAACTACAACTTCCACAGGTCTAGTAAAAATAAATAGAATAGATTCGCACTAATAGATTTAATAGGAATATTCTACATTTCTGTCATAATACCAACTGCATGAAAAAACGTGATAAATATTATAAGACAGATGATTTGAAGATTGAAAAGTATTATTTATGTTGATACACGCCACAGTGCTGTTTCCTTTTCCTCATCAGTGCTGTTTTAGATGTTTGACTTTCTTCAAAGAGCTCTAATGTAGAAGTATCTGTGTCAAATTTGTAATGGGTTGCATACGTTTTGTGATCTGCCCCGCAACATTGAGGGAAGCCTAGTGGAATGCAGCACGTGACACAGCAGCTCTGACCTATCCTATCTCTGGAGCGTACATAAAGATAATTCGCGAATAATGAGGAAAGCCTGGCTGACCGGGTCTGCTCGTGCTAAAATAATGCAAGCAATAGGCTTCAATTGCACCGCACATAAGACACACCTGCATTTCAGACAAGATGTACATTTAGTTCTTTAAAAGCACAAAACGCAAGATTTAATTTGCTTAGGCGGCCCAAAAGTCACCGAATTTTCAATGCAGGAAAAACTGTGAAAATGTCACCCGCTAAAGTGGCTAGTAAGAGAGATGGAGTTACCCCCCGGTGCCGATATCTACCCAAATTTAGCGAGACGGCGGGTATTAATGTCAAGCCCTGGAAGCACTCCAGTGCTATTATACTAAATATCAGCACTCTTGGAATGCTGTTTATCTAATCAAATTAGAGGACCGTAACTAACCGTTGTATAATTAATGATTAAATATAGCTGCACTGACATTAAAACATCCCTAGCAAAGATAGGTTTAATTTCCCGGCCATTATGACATGCCCTGTCGAGAGATTGAAAGAGCCTGTGTTTCAGAAGAGCAGCAAAGAAAAATAATATACAAATGAAAGAAGAGAACATTGAAATTAAAGGCTTTTACAGGCCTGAATGTGGAGTCATGGGCTGTAATAATGACGAATAAACAGGGGTTGTGTTGTTAAACATTGAGCTGACCTGCTGTTTTTCTCAGTTTTGTCTCTTAATTGGGTCTCGTAAGCCAGTGAGGCACAGATTCCCCATGCTGAGCTGTGTTTGTCGTGCTCCCTCACACCTCTCTGAAGTCCAACATGACCGCCTGCCACCACTGCCCTTAATTAATCATCATTGTTATGTCTTTGTTATATCTGCAAATACTGCCATTTGTGAAACTTTTTGGAGTCATTTTGGAGTTTGAATTAATAGAAAAATCAAAACAGACTTTTTGCATTTTCTCTTTTTTCTTAAAGGGATAGTTAGAAAAACTGTGGAACAGCAATGGAAACATTTAGCAGAATGTCCAAGCTGCTTTTTTTCCGTACAATGAAAGTTGATGGTGACCAGGAACCTTTAAGCTCCAAAAAGCAATACTCCAAAATGTACAACTTTAAAACAGCTTAAAATGAATGTTGACTAACTTTTCACATCATTTCTCCTGTTTTACGGCGTGTAATCGGTCTGTACCAGCCAATCAAAATGATTCCTTATCGTGCATAGCTCTATGTTACTGCTGATTTTTAAAGGTGCTGAAATTAATTTGTATTAGCTGAGTGATAGCAAATCCGACCAATCAAATGCATCATTTTCACATTGGGGGCTTGCCATCATGAGTCTGCACTTTCACAGCCATGACAATAAGGGGTTATGCATTGAACGTGGGATGTTTCCCTTCCTTCAGCTGTGTTTACGCCTTTACCCATGTCTGATGGCAAACAGTGCAACATGTCCCAGCTACAGACAGAGGGTGTAGTCTTAAAACCCATGGAGGATTCTTTACGGCATATTTTCTTAAAACGAATGGACCCGGATTATGCACTGCACACCACTGATATATATATATATATATATATATACATATATATATATATATATATATATATATATATATATATATATATATTAGGACTGTGATAGCACAGTTTTCTGTGATTAATAATCATTAATTATGGTACATAGTACAGTAAAAAAAATCTAAATATAATCATATCATAATCAATCAAAATGTACTTTATACTTTGTCTCAAAGAACGTGCAAGAAATTGGTAAGTCATCTTTTATTTTAATTATTTAAAATATGTACACTGGGTGCCAATAATAATGTACAGATTTTGCTGTTTCGAAAGGAAATTAGTACTTTAATTCACCAAAGTGGCATTGAACTTATCACAAAGTATAGTCAGGACATAACTGATGTAAAACAAATAGCAGCATCACTATTTGAAAAAAATAGTCCCCATTTCCAGCAGCCATCACTCCAACACCTTATACTTGAGAAATCATTACTAATTACTAATATGGTACTAGAAAATCACTTGCCATTACATCAAACACAGTTGAAAGATATTTGGTTAATTAAATGAAGCTTAATATTGTCTTTGTGTTTGTTTTTGAGTTGCCACAGTATGCGATAGACTGGCATGTCTTAAGGTCAATTTAGGTCAAAAATGGCAAAAATGAAACCGCTTTCTCTAGAAACTCATCAGTCAATCAATGCTTGAAAATGCCCCAAAACTTCAGTCTTCAGTCAAAGGACAACTGGTTCTAACAAAGATAGAAAGAGATGTGGAAGGCCCAGATGTACAACTAAACAAGAGGATAAGTACATCAGAGTCCCTAGTTTCATTCTACCTGCTCAACACCAGTTTCATGTACAACAGTAAAGAGAAGACTCAGGGGTGCAGGCCTTATAGGAAGAATTACAAAGAAAAAGACACTTTTGAAACAGAAAAACAAGAAGAAAAGGTTAGAGTGGGCAAAGAAACACAGACATTGGACAATAGATAATTGGAAAAGAGTGTTATTGATCTTAACCCCATTGAGCTTTTGTGGGATCAAATAGACACATTTTTACAGGTATACATCTGTAAAGGAT
Organism: Xyrauchen texanus; assembly: GCF_025860055.1. Classification (NCBI taxonomy): domain Eukaryota; kingdom Metazoa; phylum Chordata; class Actinopteri; order Cypriniformes; family Catostomidae; genus Xyrauchen; species Xyrauchen texanus. The sequence continues at coordinate 22,283,412 of NC_068309.1, read as the reverse complement.
CTTAATGGAAAGAAGGAGGAGAGAACCGGCTTGTCAATATAAATAATCATGACCCAGCCCCGCCTTCCGCCCTGCCACAATATCTTTGATACAAGCATATGTAGACATGCCATAAAATGCTATGAATAAAAGTTGGGCAAAATCATATAGTAGTAGTATCAAATGGGCAGATTCAAATCATTTCAAGCTTCGTTCACCAGATAAACTTAAGTGTGCATTGCCAATACATTATTAGACACTATACACACAGATTTAAAACAAATTGAATGCTGAAGTTTAATTTACTGAATTAAAAATCTAAAACTCTGATTTTCTCTGGCGGCCATTCAGACTCTATGCACGTGCTGGGTCTCTCTCTCGCAGTTTCTGGTTACAGCTTGCCCGTATCTCTCCCGCACCTGGCTCGTGAGTAAAGTAAATCTGCTTGCATCTTTATTAAGCCTGGGACATGTGTTGCGTGAAATGAATAAGCGTGCACTGTACACAATCATTTTCTGTTTTAAGATGTGTAGTTGAGTCGAGCTTTTTTTTTTTTTTGGCTGAACTTTTTCTTTAATCTGCCTCTGTGGCTTTAAATCATAGTTTTTGAACATACAGTAGTATGCCTGAATCCTGAATCCTTATATGATCAGAAAAGACAATCTTTTTGCTAAGGGGCTGCAATCCAGCTGAGAAACGTCTAGTTCTCCGCTGCACACTTTTTCACAGGTCTAAATAAGGAGCCATTAAGACAGATTCATCGGACAGTTAGAACAACTCACAACACTGAACTTAATTCAGATGGGAAAGTGGTGGGTTGGGGGAGATCCCAGTAAAAAAAAATTAAGATGTGTAATGAAAAGGAGGGGTATGAAGGGGAAAATATTGACTTAATTGTTTTTGACAAAACCTTTCTCCTAGGACCATCTCACACTGAGAATCTTGTGACACAGACCCATTTTTGCCCCAAAATTGTTAGAAATTAGTGTTGTTTTGTTGAATGTGTATATACAGGCCCGGATTACCCAATGGGCATTACGGGCACGGGCCCAGGGGCCCATGCGCACTTGGGGCCCAAGCGAGGGGAAGATTTTATTTTTTTTTCTATTTCCGAAAACGGAGCGTATATTTGCACTACGTGCAGGCCCGGTGCCTGTCTTTTTAGCAAAAAGACGCTCGACACAAAATAACTACTGTAGCGTAAGTCGTGAGGTGCATGATGGCTTTTGACGCGTTCGGCCAGAGTTCGAATCCGCCTTTTGCCGAACTCGCTCTTCTCCCTTTTCCCAACACATGCAGGTAGTACTGCTGGTGGTGAGCATTTGAGCAACACTGGCAACAAAACTAGCACTAGTGTAATTGCTAAATAAGTTAATTGCCATTATGCAACGTTTTAGAAAAGTATGAATTAGCAGAATATCCAGTGTTATGAAAACAGTAGGTCAACATACAATGCATTCTTTAATTCCCTGTCTTATTCTGCCCTCTGGCATATCGAAATTAATACAAACCTTAACATAAAGAGACGGACAGTGTTATTAACAGACAGTAAAAATAATACTAATAATACTATGTAAAAAAAATCTGATGAGCCCAGAATATAAACTCAACGTGTTTAATTACACGTTATAAGCATTGCCGAATACACTCAAATGAGATCGACTCAGAAAAGACGTCAATAAATGCACGCGTCACCTGCTACATCTCTTTGTTGCATGCGCAAATTATGATCGCTAATACAAAATACAACATTTTATTCACAAAAATGTCTCTATTTGTAGAAATTGCTGCACATTCGTTGAATTCTGAATTTTGCACACATAAGTTGAAAGCAATTTGTTTGTGGATAGTAGGCACATATCCTAGAAGAACATATCTGCAACATTTATCAAGTTCACGGATAATTGCGTGCATCTGATCTATTAAATTAGTATTATTAATCATTATGATACTAAAATCATAATAAAGTATGTATACTACAAAAAATCAGATGAGTCCAGAATATGAACGTAACGCGTTTAATTTCACGTTAAGTATTTTCCTCCCATATAAAACATTATAAGAAAGCTAAATGTGGCTTTATGCATATTAAAATGTCCCCTTATTATGTCGAAATAACGACTTATTATTATATTGAAATAACGAGATAAGTTATTTTTCTTCCTCTTTTTTTCACCTTAAAAAATGAACTTTGAACAACACAAACACAAAAGCGCCTCAGTGCACTGTCACTGATGGCCATTGAATCTCAGCTGGTCATGGACTTGGATTTTGATGACATTGTAAATGAGTTTGCTAAAAGGAAAGCCAGGAAGAAGTCTTTTTAAGGGCAGCCGGAGAGAGGAGAGGAGGAGAGACAGACAGACAGACAAAAAAGTGAGGAGAGGAGGAGAAAGACAGACAGACAGACAGACAGACAGACAGACCCTGAGGAGAGGATGAGAGGATGAGACAGACAGCCCCTGAGGAGAGGAGGAGAAAGACAGCCAGACAGACAGACAGCCACTGAGGAGAGGAGGAGAGCATGAGACAGACAGACAGACCCTGAGGAGAGGAGGAGAGGATGAGACAGACAGCCCCTGAGGAGAGGAGGAGAAAGACAGACCCTGAGACTGAGGAGAGGAGGAGAAAGACAGACAGATAGACAGACAGCCCCTGAGGAGAGGAGGAGAGCATGAGACAGACAGACAGACCCTGAGGAGAGGAGGAGGTATTGTGTGTGTGTGTGTGTGTGTGTGTGTGTGTGTGTGTGAGAGAGAGAGAGAGAGAGAGAGAGAGAGAGAGAGAGAGAGAGAGAGAGAGAGAGAGAGAACAACTTACATGAAATATAGTATTATCAAAAAAAACAAAAACAAGCTGCTTTATTTTACATTTGCTTTACATTTACATTTAGGGCATTTGGCAGATGCTTTTATCCAAAGCGACTTATATGTAGTACATTTGTCAATAGTTGGACAGGTCATACACCAGCAATTGTAATTTGTATTGTAAGCAACCAATATTATACCATAATACTTACAGCATCTTGTAATGTGTCTACTACCATTTTACTATTATTCAATCATCAAACAAATAATTTTTTTAGTATAAAGAAGAGAGAGTATAAAGAAGAGTAAAAAAGTTGAGTTAAGATGACCTATACTGTTTGCATCCTTTTCATCACAGGAAGAGGAGAGGGGGAGAGAGACAAAGAGCGGCAGCCCCTGTAGAGCCGAGGAGTAGAGGACAGGAGAGGAAGAGAGAGACAGACAGGAAAGCTACATTAATGGGTGTGTGTACGTGTTTGTGTGTTAATTATGGAAGAATTTGATTCATATAACTGGATTGGTAAAGGTGAGGCACTATGTGCTTGCATATGCCAGCTAGTTGCTCGCTATAGGTGTTACCAGTAAATAGTATCCAAAAATACAAAAGCTTGATTGTGTGGGTGGGGTGGGGGGCCCTACAATACATTGTGCCCAGGGGCCTCTGAATTTTTAATCCGGGCCTGTGTATATATTTCGAACAACATAATTAAGAAAATGGCGGAATAGAGGCAGGGAATGTAGGCAAGGATAAATGAGAAGGCTGCTTTGAGACTCATGTTGGCTTAGATGCTCAGATATCTGGGATACTCAGAAGCAAACCTGTCAGCACTGAAGTTTTGACTTTGGGGACTAACTAGACTGGGTTTTTAACTCCCTGTTTTATCTTAACCAGCGCTGCATGCACTGTTGCCTCTGAATTTGAATAACTCTCCCTCTCTTACTCGTACAAAATTGTTTGCAGCTCTGTGATTCCTTTTGTGCCTTTTCATTCACCCGCTCTCCATTATTCTGTTCTTACAATGACACTTTCACCTTCTTAACTGTGAATCTATGGCTGTGTCTGAAACCTAAAGCAGCTGTCGTGCTACCTTGCTGCAGATTCAGATATTAAATAAACAGACTGAGCTTTAGACTAAACCAGGTAATTATTTAGTAACTAGGGGTTGGCTATATGACCAAAATCTTATATGCCAACATGAGTAATTTTATATCATGATAACGATATTTATTACGATTAGTAAAAGTTTTCTGGAAAATCAAAAAAATTGGTTTATATAAAATAACTATATTGTAATGCCTATTTTTGTAACTGCAGTCAGTGAATTAAATACTTTATAAATTAAAACTGCTTCCTCGTTATTTGGAACAAGAAAAACAGTGTCTAAGTAAATAAATAAAAATCATCCTTACCAAAATGCTAAATATAACAGTATGCCACATTTCAGTTTAAAATGTTGTTTGCCAATATTATAATCATTATTTATTATATTATTATAAACTTTGCTCGAGAAACTTAAGATCTACTCAAAGCAATGCGACAAAGGAAATAAAACATAAGTAAAAAAATTATGAATCCAACGAAAATAAACTTCTTGAAGAAAATAAATATCACTTCTTGCAATAATTATTATTTCATAATATTCTTTTGCATGCTTCATTTTGAGTTGGTGACACAGATTGCTTTTATTATGAGTGATTATTGTCATGTGAACCACTGATGTCGCTCCGGTTTTAGTTTAACTCCTCTTCGTTTTCTTGACATGTTTGGGAGTCCTCCCATTCTGTGGAAATTTCAAAATATTCAATGCTGGATAAACCCTGTCCCAAGTTTCTTCAATTCTTTCAGTCTCACTTGAAGCCCTGCCCACTGATAGATAAGCGCATGCTGCACACATGGTTATTTACATGTTGTGATGTACACAATATAGCAAAATTTATCGGTTGACACTTTATATCATCGCCACGATATTTATATCGCCATATCGCCCAGCCCTACTACAATATTTGTTTCTCTTTAGAAATAGATAGATTTTTTTTACATTTATAAATAATTGTACTTCCTTCAACCACTCCTCCAGATGGCATTTTTATTCTTTCAGTGAACAGCCGATTCTGACTTATGAAGGTAACTTAATTGACAGGATGTTTCACAAATATTGCATTTGGATGTGCCATTTAGAGTGCAACAGTGACCGCCCACTTTTACAGCCATATTGGTATGAAGAATATTTTTCACATAAATTTTTTTTTTTATTGGGATTTCATGAAATCCTCCATAAAAGAATCACACCAATCAGCTCTGAGGTGAATCACAACATTATACACTTTGATTTAAACAAAAAAGTATTTGAAAATCGTACAAAAAGTTACAAATATTGCAAATTACATAATTGAATTAAAAACAATTGAAAAATCTAAAACTCAGAATACTGCCTGGGAAGGCAGCATTTTATGTATTTCGGACACATCCTACTCTAAATCATTGGCCTCAGAAGAGTAAACTTGTCCCTCTCGCGGCTCGCCTACAGAGTTGAACCTGCTCTCTCACTCTCTATGAAAGTGGTACCAAAACGTTCAAATTGTATTCCTGCTAAAAGTTGTTGGCGGGATTAAGGTTTTAACAGTCTGCTAAAATCTCTCTATAACTATTTAAAACTGCTCTATTGGTTACATCAATTTCATGTTTTATAAATGTATGCAGGTTTGTGTTAGCAGGCACTGTGGTAGTCAAGCATATCTGGGAGATTTTTGTTGTTTATAAAACTGCTTATAGTTGACATTGGAGGAGATGAGAGACCATATTTTTTGTTTCTTGAAGTACAAATTTGGAGTGCTTGATCTCTTAAGAAAGAGCTGTATGTGTGTTTTTAAACATGAGGAAATCCAGCTAACTCAACTGACTGTTTGGACAGCAATCTATCAGAATGAGGACAGTTATAATTAAGCAATATCATGCATGCAAGAGTGTTGTTGCACTGAAAATAATCTGTAGGTCATAACAGCCATGCTCATATTTTGATATTCGGTACAACAGCATGATTGCGAGTGTGATACATTTAGAGTAACTTATGTTTCAGACATATTTGGCCTGTTAGTTTATATAGTTTTCCTAGGCCAATGAAAAAGAAGCCAAATCAGAATCAGTCATAGAGTTTCGCCAAGCAACACAGTTGGAGTTTCAATGTCAGACAACTTATTGAGCTGTGTTGCTCGTTATCATGGGAATTGAGGATGATGTCCAGTGCTAGAGTCACTAGTGAAATGCTCAATTGCGCGAACACCGCAAATTATAGCCAAAGAGCTAAGCATTAACACTGGAGATCTGTATCATAAAGATACATTTGATCTGATTTTAAATCTAATTAGTCTTCTCCTAAAGCCCTAACCAAATGTGTAAATTACAAGGAAACACTTCCTGGTTATTAAATGTCACGTTTCTTTGTCAAGGTCACAAGCAGTCATTCTTTACTGATACTCCATATTTCTCAATAGCTTGTAACTTGATTTAAAAATTCTAAATAATATTCAAAACAGACCTACAGACTAAATCAGAAACTTTAAAAGTGCATATTCATCCCATTGTAATCTGCGTATCCCATTGTAGTACTGCATTTTCTCTGAGTTAAGCATGAAGCCTCTGGGCCATCAACAGTAGCTCATACTGGGCTTTTTGTTCCTTATCTCCAGACTTACTCACATAGCTGAGGGCTTTACAATGATCCTAGCCATTCCCGCTGTTAGCGTGCTGCTGTGACATGGCCTCTCTGCATATGCCAATTAATGCAATCAGCCTCTAGATTGATGCATGCATCACTTGTGGATCTCCCTAATTAAGATTATGTCATTATTAACTGACCCTCATGTTGTTTTAAACATCTATGACTTTCTTCCATGGAACACAAATGGAGATGTTAGGCCAAATTTTAGCCTTAGTCACCATTCACTTTCAATGCAATGAAGAATATGCAAACAAACCGATTAGTGTTCCTCAAAAGAAAGTCATACAGGTTTGGAATAACATGACGGTCTCTAACATATCCAGTCTTCTTGACACTGAGTTGCGTGTTATGCAGAACATCATATGCTTGCTTGTTTTGTTATGGGACATTAATAAAAGATCCAGTCTAAATGTTGTGTGAGATAAGCCTCCTCTGTTGATGAACACCATTGGCAGAGAGTTCACGCTCTGGGCGCTGAGAACAGCCTTGGTGCTATTTATAGGCCCGGTATCGTGTGTGGCAATGGTGGGTGAGCGTGGCTGATGCCAAGTGAATGATTTGTGCCCAGGGAAGTGAGGAAGGGGTGGACTGGGTGAACACATCAAAGCAGATACAATTAGCCAAGTAGCTATCAAAGCGTTAAGAGAGCACAGGATGCTGCAAAATGTTGATGATATGCATGATTGCATCATACACATATCACACACGCAGTGGTGCGAAAAGTGCACACTCAAGAATTTCAGAATTGCAATGTGGGGTTTGACCTTTCTCACAAATAAGCTGCACAAATATAAGGTCAACATGCAATCAACATTGATGCTATTTACTGACTTAGGACTCATTCCTGGTCTTATAGAGCTGGTCCTAAAGCCTGCTAATGAATTATAATTTTCAAGCAGTGGGTTCCTTCTTGAATTTGTAAAGGGTATCTTAGAAGTTTTCAGTTTTGTAATGTTATTGCTTTCCGAAGTGTGTGGTTATTGGGAACGTTTTTGAAAGTCTCTGTTTTCGGTGGAGGGAAACGCCATTCCAGTGTGAATGAAAGGCTCAAATATAGCAAATTCAATGCATTTTCAAAAGAAAACAGATTAGCGTGGATGTAGCCTTGCTTGAAGAGACTTTTCCCATTTGTTCTACAACATACTGTACATTACACAAATTCATGCCTCAAACGTGAATTTTCAAACTGTTTTGTCCTTTAAATACAAGAACTGGTTGTCCATTGAATTACACATTCATCAACCATGTCAAGTTGATTCAAAACTGAGGTTCCTTATTACTTTGTCAGACCAGATTGCTTTTTTCTGTGAAATCTGGCAACATTGCTTTCGGATTTGCCAACTAATTGACTCTTCGCTTAGCTCTGCCCCACTTGATTACCATTGCTCGCTCTGACAAGCTTTGCTGAACTTCCCAAAGGAATGAATGGGAGATTGCTGTGGACAGTGCAGTTTTTGGCAAAATGTTCTCATAAATGGATATTCTTACTTGGACTGGAATAAAGAGTGACGATGTAAAGCATTTTATCTGATGTTTTTTAGTAGAAATGGTTAGATTACACAGTAATTTGATTGCAGTTGTGGAGACTGAATCAGAATTCAGGCAAACGAATATCACAGTATCTTGAAAAGCGTAATTTGATGCTGATTACACACCTGATAACGGGTATGTAATCAGTGAATAGAAATGCTCATAACGACTCATAACGCACTCAGTTTGATGCTGTGAACTCTTTATTTACTATTGCTTTTAATAAAGACCTCAATCAATACCTAAATGAATTAATGTTAATTTATTAGATTTAATTTACCTGGAAGCAAATGTATTTGTTCTTGCGGATGGTATACATGTTCATTTGGGAATGAGGGTTGATGTAGTTTAATTCATAGCATGCCCTTGTGATTTGTTTAAAGATTTAGAAAAAATAAATGCTACATCCTCTCTTGGTACCTCTTGACACTAGTACAAGTGACCCAGCAACAATGTTTTTTGCATTTTTTGGATAATTTCTATAAAATTCTGCATAAAACTACATAAAAACCCATTATTCTCATTTGGAAAAAACAAGTCTACGAGACTTGTCAGAGAAATGGTAGATGGCAACATTTGCTAAGATAGGATTGGTCAGAAATGCTTTTAAGAAGGGGTTTAGCAAAGGGTCCATAAAAAGTTATGACTGACCAACTATACTGTGTATGATTCATCGGTTCACGTTATTCCAAAGATAAAAAGTTTGTCATTTGTATTCTATCATAAAAATGTATGAACTCGCTCTGCCACCAAAAAATTGTTTTTTACTAATGTCACCGAGCCCTCTTATTTTGCCACCACTCCCTTCCAAATATCTGGCTACATTATGGTATGGAGCATCTACAATTCACCATTCAATTTTAACCATTCAATTAATTGCTGATGGATAAAATCAAGTCCCTTTCTAATTTATTTCTCATTGAATATCCTGCTCACTCCAAATCATGTCAGACTTTGTAAGTAAAATTATTATTATGAATAACATTTCAGGTTGATTTTGATGACCAGGTTCATGTGTTTGTTAGGACAGGAGGCCTGGATTTAGAGTTCAAGCCCCTGTCATTGTCTGAAACACTAGTGGAAGAAATTTCCATTTGCAGCTAAAAGAAGCCAGAGATGCTGATACATGTGCAAGTGTTTCTTAGTCAAGGAGCCAAATGCAGTAGTGGTGCATGTGTGAATCCAGCTCTTGTATTAATTTGCCTCTACGGGGATTCTTCAAGAGATGTTAGCATGTGTTCCAGTGATTGTCACTATTCCAGTGTAGAAGCACAAATGATTTGAACATTAAAGGAGAGAAAGAAAAGTGAGTGAGGGTGCCTAAAAGAGGTAGAAAAAACATTGAGAAAGATTATTTAAAGGGTTTACAGTCCTCAATGTATTTCTGTAACATGATTGTATAGTTTTTGTACTAAGTCATGTTTTATAACATGTTTCCATTTTAACCCAGTAAATAAATGGTATTTCAACATTTTACATTTCCTAAATGTTCTATATTGTAACCTTGGGGGAAAAAATTTAATATATCAGTGTTGATTTCACAAAACAGGCCAACAACTTTAAAACCTATTTGGTTTAAATCTAATCTTCATCTGGAATCAGATCACACATTTTTGACAAAGTGACTAAGAGGGAAATCTCAAAGAAGCTTAGTGAGCACAATATAAAATTGATAAGGGATAATTATGTAATAGGGATCTTCTAAACATTAGATGAGGTGTTATGCAAGGTTGAATGTGGATTTTTTTTGTGTGCCTTATACTTCTCATGCTAACACACAAGTGCACAGTTTGTCAGAAATTATCATGTCGTCATAACGTGTATAAGCCTGACTAACCCATACTCCAGTCTACCGTGATTCATCTGTATATTAGCTGTCTCGTGCTGTTGTCAGAAATAACTCATTTGAAATAGTCTTGATTTTATTTTATTTTGTATGTTTCACAGGTTTTTTTGGTCGTCAACTCTGCAACTGACCTACACAGTTACCTCTACTCTGCCACCATGCTTAATTTGCGGCTTCCGTCCATTCCCTTCTCCCTCGCTCCCTGCCTTTCCTCTCTTCTCCTCCTGATCTTTCTCTTGGGCCTCACCCATCTCTCTCAGGCCAGTCCTGATGTGTCCCATAGCAGCCCAGGGAACTGCTCAGGGGAGGACAGCTGTTCTGAAGGTGTAGTCCTGCCAGTATGGAACCCCCAGAACCCCTCTGTGGGCGACAAGGTTGCACGTGCCATTGTCTACTTTGTGGCCCTCATCTACATGTTTCTTGGCATGTCCATCATCGCAGACCGGTTCATGTCTTCCATCGAGGTCATTACCTCTCAAGAGAAGGAGATAACGATCAAGAAACCCAATGGTGAAACCACCACTGCGACCGTTCGCATCTGGAACGAGACCGTGTCTAACCTGACCCTCATGGCTCTGGGATCTTCAGCCCCTGAGATCCTGTTATCTGTGATTGAGGTGTGTGGGCACAAATTTGAGGCTGGTCACCTGGGGCCAAGCACAATTGTAGGCAGCGCTGCCTTCAACATGTTCATCATCATTGCCATCTGTGTTTACGTGGTTCCAGACGGCGAAGTGCGAAAAATCAAGCACTTGAGGGTTTTCTTTGTGACGGCAGCCTGGAGTATCTTCGCCTACATCTGGCTCTACTTGATCCTGTCAGTCTTCTCTCCTGGTGTGGTGGAGGTTTGGGAGGCTGTCCTTACCTTCTTCTTCTTTCCACTCTGTGTTGTTCAGGCCTGGATCGCTGACCGTCGACTGCTGTTTTACAAATATGTCCACAAGCGCTACCGTGCTGACAAGAATCGCGGCATCATCATCGAGACAGAGGGCGATGGCATGTTTACAAAGATGGATATGGAGTTGGATGGCCAGGGCACCAACTCCCACCACAAGGAGGTCCTTGATGGCATGCTGGCCGGAGTAGAGGAAGGAGGAGGTGGTGGAAGTGGAGGAGAAGAAGAGGAGGCCAGAAGGGAAATGGCTCGGACACTGAAAGAGCTTAAGCAGAGACATCCGGAGAAGGACATGGAGCAGCTGATCGAGATGGCTAACTATCAAGTCCTAGTGCAACAGCAGAAGAGTCGAGCTTTCTACCGCATTCAGGCCACCCGCATGATGATCGGAGCAGGGAACATACTGAAGAAGCATGCTGCAGACCAGGCCAGGAAGGTTGTGAGCTGCCATGAGGCTAATGCTCAGGAAGAAGACCCTCACACCATCTATTTCGAGTTTGAGCCCTCCCATTACCAATGCTTTGAGAACTGCGGCTCCTTAAAACTCTCAGTGACCCGACATGGTGGAGACAGTGGCTGCACTGTTAAGGTATAATTGAATCAACACAGTCGCAGGTTTTACTGTCTGTACATAGTTGTACTGAAATTATATACTGTATGTCTTTGTACTGTGATTATATGGTGATGATATAATTGTCCATGGCCAGAAACCCCTTATGAAAGTCCTAAAAGCAAGACAAGACTCTCAAAGCTATTTTAAATAACTACAACACTTAGGGGAGTAATTTAATGACATTGTTTGCAAATCAGACATCAAATTCACTAATTCTATAATTTAAACCCTTCACTTGTGAAGATCACCAAATCACTCAAGAATTAGACTGAAGTTTTTGAACTGGTAATCAAGAATCAGGTTTTTAAAAATCATAGTGTAATTACCATATTAATATACCAAATTATGGTCTATGCACACATATGTCTCCCAGGTGTCCGTTTGATGTGTTTTCACCTGGAAGATTTTTTTTTTTTTTTTCAATGTTTGCTCATCTGCAAGACGACATTCAGCAAATATCTTTGATATGTTTTAAATGTACCTGAATTTGCAGTTTTTTTAAATGTTTATCAGGTGTTTGTTCACAAAAATAGGAGTGTAGTGCTTTCCAGATGGTACTCTCTTTAACAGACATCTTAGTTTGCTTACTGTATACAATGCTCATCTGCTGTTAAAAGTTAAATCATAGTAGACTCCATGTATAAGAATTATTATGACTTTTCCATACATTTTCCTCACAGGAATCTAAAAATATTTATTGCATTCTCAGCTCATTATCTGTATGACTGTACGAACTGTCCTGTATCTAGGTTGACTATCGCACAGAGGACGGCACAGCTAATGCAGGATCAGACTATGAATTTGCAGAGGGTACCCTTGTTTTTAAACCAGGCGAGACAGTGAAGGAGCTGACGGTTGGTGTGATTGACGATGACATATTCGAGGAAGATGAGCATTTCTACGTACACCTCAGCAACCCTCGGGTTGTCCACCGTGCTGAGGTCGCCATTCTTAATCCGAATGCTGTGTCTCCCGGCAACAGCATTATAGGGTCCAGCCACGTTCCCCCTAAAGCCGCCTTGGGAAATGCTCACACTGCCACAGTGACCATCTACGATGATGACCATGCGGGTATCTTCACGTTCGAGAGCAGTTCCTCACGAGTAAGTGAGAGTGTGGGCATCATGCAAGTGAAGGTCCACAGAACATCTGGAGCTCGGGGGAAGGTTGCAGTACCGTACCACACCACAGAGGGCACCGCCAAGGCCGGAGAAGACTATGAGGAGGTGGCTGGCAAACTGGAGTTCCTCAATGATGAGACTATGTAAGTGAAATTTACTTTAGTATTTACAACCCTGAATATGTTTTATAAATAATTTGTCTAGTGTGCGAGGATTTGAAGGAGAAAGGTACTCTTTTTCACTGCCAAGCTGCTTGTCATACTCCATACAAAATTTTAATTCTACCCCACACTATAATATTTACTTAACTGGCTATGGGGATGTACATCATTTTTAGTATGTATAAGACAGTTTGTCGGTACTGGGACATACTTCCACATCATAAAATTGTGCCTTGATACCATAGACCCCTTTGTTCGCATACTGTTTGCATTTAAATGCAAGCATTAGCATCTAGCTAAATGAATCATGTTCATACATTTTTAAAATGCTGTGACAGATTTTCCCTACCATCTTTCTACAATTGAAAACGATAAAAGCATATTACTCATCTTTTATTGCGCAAGGGGTTAATATTAACCCAAAAAACATTGCATGGATTCATATTTCAAAAGCTGCTGAAAATAGTTAACCATTCAGTCATGCATACTGTTATTAGCGCACTACGTTTTAGGAATGACTTGTTCCCTTGACCTTGTTCCTGTATTAATTTTGTCCAGTTACCCCTAAAAATATTTATGGACAAATCACACTTTAAAATGTTTGAATTTCATTGCACTAAATAACAAAATATCAAACTTAGTGGCATCTGCAAACAAATGACGTGATACCTTTTCTCAGAGATAGCTTCAGTTTTCTGTGCCATTTTGCTGTTAGTTTGACCTACCAATAACTAGATCTGAGCAGGGTTTACTTGGGGGAAAAAAAAGAGACAAATCTAACCCTAAAACAGAAATAGATGCTAGCCAGGTAGAGGCACATATACAGCATGAGTTAGAGCATTAGAGCCAGAAAGAGAATAGATAAAGAGCAAGGGATAAAGTTGAACCGATGTGTGAAGACTGGCAGTGAGCCTGAGAGGGGGAGATGGAGAATGACAAAGATACTGAGTCTTTTCTCAATCCTGAAGATCGATATTGACCTGCACATCAAGCACACAGCACTGCTATGCATCTGGGGTAAGCAGGCCAACTGTAAGAGAGAAGATGCTGGAAGTGGAGAGAGAGAGGCGGGGGATGTGAATGGCGCCTGGCTTGTCAGGTTGTAGGTAAAATACTCAAATGGCTTTTGGGAGGAATGTAGCATTCTGAGTCATATATAGAGAGAATTTACATGAAACATGAGATATCTGATAAATAAAGTCACACATTAAATTTTTTTGAAGTTCCAGTGGTTTGTATGTTATGACAAGGAACAATTTGACTGCATATACATGCACAAGTATATTCCAATATTAATCAGCATTTGGTCGTATTCTGATTATTTAAGTGTTATGTAAATGCATAACCATATTACCATACCAGATTAAGCAAATACTTGATTTCTAGATAAAAATGCCTGTGCTTGTTTTAAACAGAATGTTGGGTCATGTAAACACCTTTATCAGAATACCCACCATATCTGAACATTAATTTATATTAGTGTAGTCAAACCCAAACTAATTCTGTTTGATATTGATGTTTTGAAACAAACTATTTATTTATTTATTTTTCATTTTGCAAACATTAAAAGAAACATCATGGCCTACATTTGTAAGAGTTTCCTGACCTACATTTTACATTTCATCACACTCTTGTGTGTTATTGTTTAAAGAGATGAAAGAGAATGAAAGAAGAAAGTTGATTCAAGGAATTGTACACCCAAAAATTACAATTCTATCATGATGTACTCACCCTCGTATTGTTTCAAGCACTTTCTCTCTTTCATGGAAAACAAAAGGTGCATTTTTGAAGAATGTCCTGGCTGCTCTTTTTCATATATAAATAAAGTGATTGGGGACTGGGATTGTCAAGCTACAAAATGACAAATAAGTGCCATTAACGTGTAATAAGTGTCTTCTGGAGACATATGATTGGTTTGTGTGAGGAACTGACTGAAATGTAAGTCATTTGTCACTTAAATATCTTACTTAATATCCCTCTGGAGAATTTGGACTTTAAATGAATATATCACCCAAAAATGTTAATTCTGTCATTATTTACTCACTGTAATGTCACTCCAAACCTGCATGACTTTCTTCCGTGGAACACAAATCTTAAATTTTTAAAAAGTCTTTACAGGATATATTGCCATATTGAAAGTGAATAGTAACTCTGGTCTGTCAAGCTCAGAAAAAATAAATAAAATAAAAGTAATCTAAACCAAATAAAACTTAAAGATAATCGAACTCATGCACTATATTCCAAGTCTTCTGAAGTGATACGCTCACTTTGTGCAATGAACAGAATGAAATTTAAGTCGCTATTCACTCTCATATCAACATTAGAGTGAGTAAATAATGACAAAATGTTTGTTTTTGTGTGAACAATTCCTTTGAAAATGCTGTGCATTTAACTGTGGTCGATGACATGTTTTAAGCAGACCACAACTAAAGGGAAATGAGAGGAGGGAAGGATGGACACATTGACGTTATTAGTTGAGAATTGAGACAGCAGCCAAATGAAGAGAGACATAGTGGTGTGTAGGGCATCGTGGGATGGGCAGAATTAAACTATGATGTGATGAAGCACAGGCAATAATTCAGATAGAGAGAGAGAGATGAGGTGAGAGGCAGGTGCTCTGGCGTAGGGAAAGGTAGAATGAGGGAGGCACAGAGCAATGAGAGGGTGATTTGATTTGTTGGAATTGTTCACTCATATTGTTCAATGTGCTGGCTAACTGAAGAGGGTTACAGATGTCAAGCAGTGTGTGTGTGTGTGTGTGTGTGTGTGTGTGTGTGTGTGTGTGTGCATGTGTGTTTCACACTGGATGTGACATGATGAAAATCTTGTCTATCATGGAAAGATAGGAGTTGTGTTTGAGTGTAAGTTCAGTCCTGTGGGGGTGTGAGTGTTTGTATTTTTGGATGAGGGTGAATGATTGTGTGCTTTGTGCGAGCTTGTGCTGTATCTGTGGATGTGCGTGAGTGTGATCGCTTTTAAGAGCATGTTGGGGGTTGGGTGAAATTGTGTATGTGTGTGGGCAGATTAGTGAGTATGACTGCAGATATGATTTTCTTAGTTTGTGCCCATATGAGAGAAACATCACAGAAATGAGATAAAATGGATATCAGATGGAGACTTTTGCTTCAGTATGTGCTGATTAATGTTGATCTAATTGGTGGACCTACTTACTGTAGCCATGCTGTTCACAAAATAACCTGCAAAATTAAGCTGGTTTTGCTGGTCGACCAGCATGGACTTTAAAATGCCGGTTAATGCTAGTTTTTGTGACTGCTAGGAACACCAGAATCCCGTTCTGGAGACCAGCATCCAAAACACAACATATGCTATAACTGAGAACTCCACTGTGTTTCCTTAACTCTGAATGAGCAACCTCTGAGCAATATAAAACCTGCAAAAACCTGTTAGCAAGTATTTTATGTGTGTGTACTTGAAATGTATGTTTCTAAACTTTCAGTGTTTTTGGTGCTTTGAACTTCAATGTTCCATTGCAAGTAAGTCCACTTAGCTGCATACAAGTACAGCTCCTATTTATTTGAATGGGGAAAGACTGAAATCTCCAAAGCGTTTGGTAAAAATTCCAATAAAGTAGCAAATTTCAAATCAGCAGTAAAATCTGATTACAATAGTATCATAAATTGTGCTTTTTATCTCAGATCACAGAAAAAAATAAAAGCTTTTTTTTTTCAGGCTGGTCCAGCTAATGTGCATACGCATTCTCGATTTGACTGGCAGGCGATTTCTCTATCAAAAGGGTAATTGGCTCTTTTACCTGTAAGATGGACTTCCTTTTCTACACCTGCCATATTGGCCAATCCAATTTCCCTCATTCATTTAAATGGTCTGTCTTAGCTAAACTGTCTCTGATTTCATCCATTGCTTTTTTGTGTATTCTTAACTGGTTTTATATTTTAGAGCATGTGTATGTATCTGATTAAATTTGTTTGTGAGTGTTCTTCTCTTTGTGAGTCTGTCAGTGAATTTCTGCTGACAAGACATCTGAAGCACCTCTGCCAGACAGCACAACAGAAGCTTAACTCTTATTCCCTGTGCTGTCACAATTCCAGTGAGCTGACACCCGACAGCAGCAGACCAGTGTGTGTGTGTGTGTGTGTGTGTGCAGGATTGCAAAGGGGGCGCCTGCTTTTCAAGCAGCTAATGAGGAGCCGTGAAGACTGGGCTCAAATTCAAGTGTGCATTTTAGTGTATTCTTTCCTATTAAAGAGGAATGACATACAGTGAATCTTAAACACTCACATTGCACCCTGTGCTCCGATTACAGGACGTTCCTTTCACCCTCTCCCCCACTCCCACTGTGATTCACTGTGTTTGTTCTCCTTTTCTCATATGAAAATGACATTCCTTGCCAAGAAAATTAAGTTGAAATGGCCTGAAGTGGGCTATGAGGGCGCTTATGCAAGCGCTCATCTCAGTGCAGGCAGAGAACATGCAAAAGGCAGAGGCTTAGATGGCGCTCTGTGAGAATAAAGAAAAGAGCAGATCAATACGGAAAGGGTTCCTAAAGGGTTCCGTCGGCTCTGTGAGTTGTGGGGTGTGATGAATCGATAGTGACCCAGCCTCCTGACACAAACAATCTGCATGCTGAACATCACCACTGATTTAAACATGTGGAAACAGGTCTTAAAGGAATTGTTCACCCAAAAATGAAAATTCTCTCATAATTTACTCAGCCTTATGCCATCCCTGATGTGTATGACTTTCTTCAGCAAACCACAAATTAAGATTTTTAGAAGGATTTATTTTGGTTCACACAATGCAATTGAATTGGTGCCAAAATTTTGAAGCTCCAAAAGTCAATCCATATAAATTCAGTGGTTAAATCAATGTCTTCTGAAGTGATATGATAGTTGTGGATGAGAAATAGATCAATATTTTAGTAAATGTTTACTACAAACACTCCTTCCTGCCCAGTCAATCTCCACTTTATCTCTCACTTTCACATTCATCTAGTGTTTTTGGTGATTCACATTCATCATGTATTTATGCACACACCTTCCATATCACTTCTGAAGATATGGATTTATCCACTGGAGTGTTATGTATTACTTTTATACTGCCTTTACGTGCTCTTTGGTGCATCAACATTTTGGCACCCATTCACTTGCATTGAGAGGGCTTACAGAGCTAAAATGTTCTTCTATAAATCTTAATTTGTGTTCTGCAGAAGAAAGAAAGTTCATACACATCTGGAATGGCATGAGGGTAAATGATAAGAGAATTTTCATTTTTGGCTGAACTATCTTTGGGAACACGTTTAAGATCTTGTTTAAATACAGATTCTGTAATGTATGGCATTACTAAAGATGTGTACAGTATTTTTCTTCATCACGTATCCTATGGGCGATGACACCTATTCTAAAGTCAAGAAAACACTCAGGACATGCAGTTGCACAGTATCAAACATTGAGGGCGTGCATGCACAGATCCAAGAACATACACATCCATGTATTAATCCAAACAAACTGTCCATTGTTTAATATTTGGCATTTTCTTTTACCATAGATGGAAACCTGCAAGCGTTTTCAGACAGCTCAACTGGAGACAAAACATCTTTGTATCATATCATTGCTAAAATGTGCATTTGAAATGAAATGGAGCAAATCTTTTCTCTTAATAGAGACAGCACTGATTAGCATTTTGTTGTTTGTTTTCTTGTTGAAAACAAGTTTCCTGTGCACTTCATCAGCCAGACTTCTCACAAACGCACACACAATTGGGTGAACACAGAAGCCCTGCCAAGCTCTGAATGTTTGAATCGCTCTGTTAATGCTTCCACCATAAGCTTTGGCTTCATATTCAGTTTAATTGAGAAAGCCATCAGGCACAGTGATTCACCATCAGATTAGTGCATCTTCGTGAAATTATATATCTTTAATCCTGTAATATCTTTTTATTCACCCTCAGTTTCTCAGTTTTAACATGTAATATGCAATATGAGACCCTCAGCCAAGTGCAACCAAATGTCCTTTAATAAAGCAACATATCCGATTGATCTTACAACCCATAATTTAAAAGAACATGTATTCGAACCGTCCTGTGCTTTGATAGGTTAAGAGGGAGGATATCTGAGGAGGCTTTGTGTTTATGATATTGTGGCAAGTAATGTCAGCATCAAAGCACACCACGGTACAGCATGAGAATAAAAATGAATCAGCCATTACATTTCAGTCAGTAATGATTATTGGTGTCACGGTCATCACATAAACTTTCAGAAGTTATTTTATTATTATGAAATTCTGATATTTCTGAGAGATTCACAGTGGCAGCGGGTATGGTGGTGACTCCCAGCTATTCCGGTACTTTCGATAGATCTGTCTCTCATCACATTTCAAAGGATCACACTGAGCATTTTTTTCCCCCTTTATTCACCCCATCTCATACATGCAATTGTTAGCAGATTTTCATCATTCCATTCATTTCCTCTGGTGTCAGAAGATGAAGGAGAGAGCTAAGAGACCAGGATATAAGCAAAGCAAGAAGCAGACCAATGGAAATGAAGGAGGGCAGAGATTGTGAAATTAATGTTTGAGAATGAATAGCTTTACCAGTCTATTTATTCTTCAGTTGTTCTGAAACATTTACTGTCAAAAACAATCATAATACACCTTACAAACCTTACAACTAGAAGAACCAAATGGAATTCCAAACACTCCAGATCTTGTCTAGATGGTGACCAGTGGCAGCTGGTGCTTTTCAAAAGCAGGTAAAAAAAGCTAATCAAACTACTACACAAACATTGAAATTTCTTGGTGAAAAAAAAACATTTTTTGCAACAAAATATCAGATTATGAATGCTGAAATAAATGTGTTATGTCAGATATCTAATAATTATGAGTTTCTCCAAGCTGCTGAACACTTTGCACTCAGCAGTGGCACTTTAACATTTCATATGCTGTCAATCATATACATCATGGTTTCAATTATTGTAAATTTGTTGCGAGGTTCCACCTATTCGAGAGCTTGACCAATCAACATATAGAGAAGGTAGGCTTATAGGCGGGACAAAATTCAATTAATTGAAAGCCCAATGTTCAATAGCCAATCAGATTCAGATCCAATACAGATCCAATACAGTACTCATGAGCTTCCATAGATTTCCAGAGAAGCACGGCATCCAGGTGGGAAAAAACATTATGTGTTTTAGGCCTCTCTTCCAATCAGCATCTATTTTTTTCACCATTGACTTCAATGATACAAATATCTGCCATAGACTCCCATTGAAGCACGAGTTCAGTGGGGCTCTATGGGTCATGCACCACTGTCTTCTATGGGCATATATATATATATATATATATATATATATATATATATATATATATATATAGTAAGAAAAAAATTATTGCATTAGAACTAGTAAGAACAAGTGATCAAGCCCAGCTGCTGTTGTGTTCTCTCAACCCAAATATGGAGCTTCTTCCATCGCCTCTTTTAAAACAGGTGGGCTGTCATTTTCTTACCATTTCACTCTCAAAGTACCATCTGATGTTCAGGATGTTTACTGTGATTTGATATAAGTTTTGTTTGAAGACACAACTTAGATTCTACTATTCATTGTCTCTGTGAACAAAGAGCTTTCCTTGGCTGGATGTTAAGTAGAGAATTTGTTGAGGAATTGAGAATTGATGTTAAGTGATGACCACAGGAGACTTTAATTTGAATCTCTCCTTTCTTTCTCTCTTCCCCTACTATCGTACACTCCCTCCCCAACCTCTGAATTAAGAATTAATACTTAGAGTTCTACGAGTATCTTTTCAGCATGGCACAATTATGATATTCTTGCGAGTGCTTTGAAGATGGGGGCAGAACAATGCAGCGAGGGCTTAGGTTCTATTTTAATTTATCAGAGGAATGGCATTACTGACGCAAAAATCATTTTATCATCCTTCTGTTTTCTGCTTTGTCCCTTCTTTTAATGGAGATAATTGTGCATTACTTTGTTTTTGTTTTTTAGGTTTGGACCTCAGTAATCTTTCCAGTTACAACTATAATTTGATTTTATGGTGCTTTGATTTCAAAAGCTCTATTATCAGAAGAAATCTTATAAATTTGAGCATGTACATTCTTTTTCATATTACACTTTCAAGTATATGTTAGTTGTACTTTAATGCTACAACATTTGAATTCTAATAGGATAAATGTTGTGATTGTGTCTGTTCCAATATATCCCACTCTACTCTTGCCTGTAGTGATATGCAGTATGCATATTTATGAAGAAGCAGTCCTGGCTCACTTCTAGCAACCCCATGGCACTCTCCCTCCCATTGCTCGCAGGTTTGGATAGCGTCCATTTGGTCGAACCACTTCCACTTTTCAATCCAGTGACACTGGTAGTGAAGATTCTCTCTGACCAATCAGTGATATGTAGGATTTTGATGTCACATTTAGTATCGACTCGGCTTGCTTGGAACGTCGACCGAGGTGGTACTAAAAAAGTATCAGGTACCAGGTACTATCCACAGTGAAAAAGCCCTATCGGTGCCTTAGGCAAGTTAAAACATGACTAGAGACAGAAAACAAAATGCTTTTAAACATTTATTAGTTCTTTATATTCAAATTACATATGACATCTTAGTCTACTTGTAAAGTTTTTGTTTAATGTGCAAGGGAATCTGGGTATATACACTCATTGAGCACTTTTTTACATTTATTAATTTGGCAGAAATTATTAGAAACACTATGATCCTAATAAATTTCCCGATGTGGTCTTCTGCTATTGTAGCCCATCTGCCTCAAAGTTCAACATGTTTTGCATTCTGGGATGCTATTCTGCTCACTACAACTGTACAGAGTTGTTATCTGAGTTACCGCAGCATTTCTGTCAGCTTGAACCAGTCTGGCCATTCTCTGTTGACCTCTCTCATCAACAAGGTGTTTTTGTCCACAGAACTGCCATTCACTGGGTGTTTTTTGTTTTTGGCACCATTCTGAGTAAATTTTAGAGACTGTTGTGCATGAAAATCCCATGAAATCAGCATTTACAGAAATACTCAAACCAGCCCGTCAAGCACCAACAACCATGCCACAGTCTAAATCACTGAGATCAAATTTTTTCCACATTCTGATGGTTGTTGTGAACATTAACTGAAGCGCCTGACCCATATTTGCATGATGTTATGCATTGCACTGCTGCCACACGATTGGCTGATTGGATAATCGCATGAATATGTAGGTGTACAGGTGTTCCCAATTAAGTGCTCAGCAAGTATATATTTGGTTGCACCAAAGACCCACATCCACAAATAATTTGGATTAAACTGAATATTGTCATCATCAACATCCATCATGTCCATCAAAACAAAATATTTATTGAAAAATTACACTCAAAATTCACTTGGCTCAAAAAATCTGACAATATTGACCCTGAATGTGTACTGGTGTGTGCATGACTACACAGTATCTGAAAGTCTGATGTGTGTACGTGTCGGTGTCCCATTGGTGCTGCCGGAGTGGTGCTGGTGTAGTGGGCTAAAGTACAGAACTGGTAAGCAGAAGGTTGCAGATTTGATCACCACCATTGTGTCCTTGAGCAAGACACTTAACTCCAGGTGGCTCCCGGGGGATTGTCCCTGTAATAAGTGCACTGTCGCTTTGGGTAAAAGCATCTGCCAAATGCGTAAATCTAAAATGCCTCCATACTGCCAGTTAATATCAGAACTGATATTTCTATCTTCTAAATTCTCATTCTGTTCAGGAGCTAGAAATGGCCCCACTCCTCCAACACACAATTGTCATCTTCTCTCGATTTATCTACGTCTACTTCTTGTCATGCGACATCTTGCCGCTTTGCCTTGCCATACTTCATCACTGGATTTGTCTCGCAGACATTTTTTTGTGCCAGCTCTATGAGCAGTTCTGTTTGAAGACTTTATGCATGTGAGTGGAAATGTAAAATTAATAATTTATAAACAGGGTGAACATGCCAGTATTTCTCTCTCTCTCTCTGTTTCTGCACTGTTCTGTTTTCTTGGCATGATCCCATCAACCTGTTTGTATAAGTCGAGAGAATGGCAATCAGCTGAGCTGGAAAAGAATTTGTGCATTTTGTCAGTCAAAACCTTGCCTGTATGCTTGTGTGTGTGCATGTATGTGCAAGTATGCAGACTGAAATAGACATCCACCCACAGGTCATTCGAGACGGTGAGATTGAACTTGACTACAGGGGAGTGTTGGATAGACTGTAACAGATAGCGAGACTCTGGGACTGTAGGACATCTCTTTTCTGATGTACTTCATCTTCCACTCTTACAATATTTTAACACTCTCTTGTTGTCTTTATGGGTGTGGTTAGCCCGCCTTTTAAATATAAGTCATCATTCACATGCGCATACACACCCCCATTACCCACTCTCGCCCTTAAACACATCCCGACGCCCACACATCTATTTAGCGCACTGACATGCTTTTTGTGTCAATGCGTTGGCTGGACCTTTTATGACACTGCGGCTACAAGCATGCATGTGAAACAGAGTCACGCTGTTGTATGCGTCCTCCATATTTAAGTGCAGTTGTTTATCCAACGTTATTTGTTTTTCCCTGGTGGCAGTGGTCCATGTGCTCATAAACCGACGGTGCAGAAATAAAACACAGCGCGGTGTGCTGTGATGCAGTTCACAGGAGCTTATAATGAGCGACCAGGGACTAGTGTGCTTGCTCAGTCCACTGGTGATTCTGTTGCTGCCATACGCTGCAAGTGTGACACAAGTGTGTGCTCACAGACAGACATGCACACACACAAACATATGACACAAATACATCATTCAATTCTGTTAATGCCTCTCAGCACTTAGTTGGGAGTCCAGGTGCCGCAATGAAACACACTTGCACAAAAACACAAATAGACAGAGACACATTACAATATTCTACTGAAGATTGTTTTACATTTACAATTGTGCATTTGGATTTTGGTAACATTTAAGCAAGGTGTAAATGCAAATGTGTTTTTTTTCTGCATACAGCTATGTAAGCTATAATTATGTTGGGGACTGATGTTATTTACTAGATATTAGGGATGGGACGATCTCTCGATTCAGTTCGACATACAATGTGAAGTACACAATTCAATATCATTTCTATTTGATATAACACTTAAATGAAAAAATATTAAAGACATTTTTTTATTTTCTGAATACATTATCATCAAAATAAAGTTCTTTAATAAACAATATAAATGATTAAAGTAAAAAAAAATTAAAGTTTTTTAAAAATAGTGGGGTACATTCAAGCTGATCAGGTGCAGAACAAGCAATAGAACTGAGCAAAACCTGTCCTGAAATTAGTTTTTTGTTTGTTATCATTATAAGAATACAATTTTAACGGTAAAAATAAAAAAATTCTACATTATATGAATTAATATTATATCATGAAATTGTATATATACTAATTATATGAGCTATCACTGTTTGAAATAATGTGTCAAATTTACAAGTAATAACACTGAGTTTTCATTCATTTGTATAAGAAATGCTTAAAAGTGTCACTTTAAGGGTTTAATGAGCGGCTCACAGTGTTCTGTTTCAGTGAACATTAACGAGAATCGTTTGGTTTCTTTAGCACATCCATGCAGCATGAGATTAAAATGAATAGTTCTTTTTATTTTTTTATTTGACTGTAAAGAACAGAAAGGATATTAAGACACAGTATTCAATGAAAGTGGAGTGCGCTATCTTTGATGGCCACACATTACACGGAGGAAACGATCTGCTTTATACTCCAGAACTTTTCATCAAAACAAGCCGATTTTCCAGGTATTCCAGAAGTTAAATTTCTAAAAGTTAAATTCAAGCATTTTGAGAACCTTGTATGAACCCCGTAAACAGTGTAGAATAAAGTGCAGTAGAGAGAAATCATGTTTGACGGTCATTTCATTACATGGACAGAAAACAATGCTGCAAATGTCGAAATATCATGTTATGGTTTGTCATTTTGTTGGTTTACGATATACCGAATTTAGGAAGTATTCAGACCCATTCATTTTTTTCACATTTTGTTATATTGCAGCCTTATGCTAAAATGCTTTTAATTATACATTTTTTCACATCATTCCACACTCCATACCTCATAATGACAAAGCAAAAACCAGATTTTTTATAACTTTGCAAAATTATTAAATATAAAAAAATGACTCTTGAAATTTAGCTTAGTTGTATCCCATTTCTCTGGATCCTCTTTGAGATTTTTCAACTCTTTGATTGGAGTCCACCTGTGGAAAATTTTATTAATTGAACATGATTTGTAAAGGCACACCTGTATACATGTATATAAGGTCTCACAGCTTAAAATGCATATCAGAGCAAAAACCAAGCCATGAGGTCAAAGGAACTGCCAGCAGAGCTCAAAGACATGATTGTGTCGAGGCACAGAGTTCCCAAGAGCACAGTGGCCTCCATAATTCTTAAATGGAAGAAGTTTCGAACAACCAGGAGTCTTCCTAGAGCTGGCCGCCGGCCAAACTGAGCAATCGTGGAGAAGGGCCTTGGTAAGAGAGGTGACCAAGAACCTGATTGTCACTCTGGTTGAGTTTCAGAGATCATGTGTGGAGATGTGAGAAACTTGCAGAAATACAACCATTACTGCAACACTCCACCGTTCTGGGATTTATGGCAGAGTAGCCAGACAGAAGCCTCTCCTCAGTGCAAGACACATACAAAGCACCTAAAGGACTCTCAGACTGTGAGAAACAAGATTCTCTGGTCCCATGAAATGAATATTGAACTGTTTGGCCTCAATTCCAAGCGTCATGTTTGGAGGCAGGGTCTGGGGGACTGGTCATGGTTGAAGAGAAGCTGAATGCAGCAAAATACAGATATATCCTTAATGAATATCTGGTCCAGAGTGCTCAGGACCTCAGACTAGACCGAAGATTCACCTTACAACAGGACAAATAGCCTTAACCACACAGCTAAGACAACTCAAGAGTGGGTTAGGGACAACTCTGTGAATGTCCTTGAGTGGCCCAGCCAGTGCCCGGACTTGAACCCAATTGAACATCTCTGGATAGACATGAAAATGGCTGTCCACCGATGGTACCCATCCAACCTGACAGAGCTTGAGAGGATCTGCAGAGAATGGCAGAAAATCCCCAAATCCAGGTGTGCAAAGCTTGTAGCATCATACCCAAAAAGATTTGAGGCTGTTATCGCTGCAAAAGGTGCTTCAACTAAGTACTGAGTTAATGGTTTGACCGCTTATATACATTTTGTTTTTTCTTTTTAATATATTTTTCTTTTGTTTTTTCTTTTTAATCAGCAAAGTTATCAATAATCAGTTTGTTGCTTTGTCATTATGGGATATGGAGACTAGACTGATGAGAAAAAATTTATAATTGAAAGCATTTCAGCATAAGGCTGCAATAAGGGGTCTGAATACTTTCTGCATGCACTGTATATTGTACCAAACCTACTATATATAAAACATATTTTATATTCTTCCCTGCAAAGGCAAAAGACAGTAACTACACATTTTGTCAAAGTTAAAGCTACACTATGTAACTTTTTTATTTTTTTTATATCAAAATATTATTAATGAGAGAGTGCAACAAAAATCCAAAAAAGTTTGTTGTCTCAGTGAACAAGAAAAATTGACCATGGATCATTCAAAATGGCAAACCTTGTTGTAAAAACAAAGAAACCCCAAACAGAGCAGAGTCTACATGCAAAAAGGGAAAGTGACAGAATTCGTAATAAAACCAACATCGACTTGGATTTTCAGAGGTGACGACAACTCCGAGATCTGAAAGGATTTAAAAGCGACCCAGAGATGGTAAGATATTTTATTGATATGGTTTATGTATAGTTGTGTAATCATACATGTGTAGTGAAATACAATAATTATTTTCTTTATAACGGCAATCATTTATATAAATAAATCCTTTAATCCTAGGCTTGCCAAGGACATGCAAGTCTTGAAATTATGTTGACCACTGGTTGGTAACAATGACAATTTATAAATTTGTTACTACCATGGTCTATTTGGCCATAATATCATGTAGTTATAAAAACTTTATCAGAATAGCAATCGTTATGTCTAATGTTAACGAACATTGCCTAACTTTTGTAACATCATTTACTTCAAAACAACAGCATAATATATGGCACTTATCTGCTTAGATGACATGTTTTCAGATATCCATCTTTTCTTTTCTTTCGTTATTTATTTTTCCATTCATTCTGATAAGATGTCCTGTATTCAGTGTACACCGGTGCCTCGAACCACATTCATCCACACAGAGGAGCAGAGCCAAACCACAACCAAAACAATGTCCTTCTGCAAGATGCATGCAGTTTTATTTTTCAACCGCTAGAGGGCCAAAAGTTACATAGTGTATTATTAGTTATGACCAAAGTTGGGTTGCTTAGACAACATGATCATAAAGGAAATCGTTCATAAAAAAGTTAATGTACCCTTAAATTAACCCCATTTTGCCAAATTACTGACAAACACCAAATTTCAACTATGATCACCTTTCCCTCTAGCATTATTGATGCAGGTTCTAATCCCATGTGAACCAGGAAGTAATTGTGTTCATGTGAACAATGGTGATTGCGATTCTGAGCTAGCATTTTCTCTATGAAATTATAATTTTTTACTCCACTGAAAGTTATTTTTAGGGTAGGGATTGTTGTAAGATTAATAAAATATGCATTCCTGTTGGCTTTGTGACGTGAATCAAAAATAAAACACACCTCGCTTTTGGCGCCACCTTGTGAAAACACTTCAAGCTTCCGCAACTTGGGGCAGTGGTTAGTTTTGGTAGGCACAACCCAATTTCAGAAGCAGAACTTTTGACCTTCTGTTTCTGTTTTCACAGTGTGATCAGTCTGGTGATTGAAGAGATGGGGGTGGTCTGTTTCAGTGGCCTTACTTTACATTTTTACATACAAATTTTGCAGGCAATTTTATACAAAGAAACACAAGGTACTTACTGTATTTTATCAGTATGCGTGTTCCCTGGGTGGCATGTGGATAAAAAAGCAGAAGGGAGTAGATACAGTGATAACCGGGACAGAGAGAGTTGTGGCTGTGAATTGGGTGGTGAATGGGGTATCCAGGCTTTTGTCTGACCCCCTCTAGCTCCATCCTTGGCCTACACTACAATGCCAAAATACTACACTCTTACACTGCACTCACACTCTTATTACAGTATAATTATATTTACTGAGTCAAATGTAGATCATTCCAGTTTAACGCAAATCTTCTATATTTCATCACAGGCTCTTTTAAGCCTGTCGGCAAGAACTTTAAAGCTCCCATTTTTGCATTACACTGTATGGTCCAGAAACATTTTGATGAGAAAATGAGAAAGGAAGCGATTAAGGAAGATTCATACTATAGCCAAAATTGAATAAATCTTTTGCTAACTTGCTGCGGATATTTGCATACAGTCACCCAATAAAATGCAATTTTGTGGTGTTATGACTGGGTGCAAACCCGAGCTGCCTTTATGTGATTATTTATATAGCTGTCCCCTTTTCTGTGTTTTATAGAATCCTTAGAAGCTATAATTAGGCCCCATAGAAAGAAAGGGAGATGTGGGAGATTTATATTTTCTGTAATACCAGGGAAGATGAGGGAGGGAAAGGATGATAGATGGATCTCCATTAACATTTGCTCCTATCTCCCTCTCTTTTACTCTTTCTTCATGGTCCTTCTATGCCCTGTCTGGCTCTCGCCCACATGGTTTAAGTTAAAACAATCAGGGACTACAGAAGTATATGATTCCAGTTCCAGGGAGTGAACTATGCTCAAATTAATTACATTCTTCATCTCATCATATCGCTGATCTCTCATTCCCTTGTTCTCTCACACACACACACACACACACACACACACACACACACACACACACACACACACACACACACAGACACACACCCACACACACCTCTCTTGTAATTATGAGTCTTGTCTCTGAAATTGAGATGCTCCCTAAAGCCCTCTCTCTCTCTCTCTCTTCTTTCCCCTCTTTAACTACCTTTCTCTTAGTTCTTAATAAGCATGTGATATTGTTATACAATACATACTCAAACTTTCGCTATATAACTTCAAAACTAAAAAATGAAAAGGGAAATCTTGTCTTCTCCAACTATTTCTATGGGTTTTGAGCAAATATTATTCCAGGAATATTAGTATACTCTTTCTTTTGTAATCAACTTGTTCTAAGTCCAGTGAATTGTGTCATCTTCATCTCATGTCGGTTTGGGCTTAAAGGAATATTCTGTATTCAATACAAGTTATGCTCTATCTAGAGCATTTGTGGCACAATGTTGAATACCACAAATATTATTTTGACTCTTCCATCCTTTTCTTTAAAAAACAAAAAAGCCACAAATCAAAGTTACAGTGAGGCACTTGCGTTAATTCTTCTGTTAAAAGTAATGTAATATCTGAGCTGTAAAGTTGTTTAAATTGTCATTTTTACAGTAGTTTTAGGGTTTGTTGACATTAAATCGTAATGTCAATGACACAAAAAAGATTAGTAAGCAATTTAACCAAACTATACTCTAGTGGCTATACTTTTGAAACAGCGAGTATTTTAATGTTTACAGATTGGCCCCATTCACGTACATTGTTAGTGCCTCACTGTAACCCAGATTTTTGCTTTTTATTAAAGAAAGGGACAAGCCAATTTAAAATTTGTGGTTATCAATATTATGCCACAAATGCTGTTGATTGAGCTTAACTTATATTGGGCTCGGGACACTCCTTTAATACAGTGTTTGTTTGTTTCCATCTTTTTCCAGACAGGCTGCCAATATGAGAAGATTGTGTGACCATGTAACATGAATGAAGGGGAAAAAGAAAGATAATACCTATTGATTTTGACCAATGACATTTGTTTCTGGCCCTGAGCGACCTTACTTTGGGACCCTCAACTACTTTACCCGGCTCATATGCTCAGGGTCAGCTGCAGGATTTCTTTTTGGGGTACAGGCAGAAATAGAGAAAACCACATCCCCTCACCATAAACAATATACAGGTGAAACTCGAAAAATTAGAATATCGTGCAAAAGTTCATTAATTTCAGTAATTCAACTTAAAAGGTGAAACTAATATATTATATAGACTCATTACAAGCAAAGTAAGATATTTCAAGCCTTTATTTGATATAATTTTGATGATTTTGATGAGCTTATGAAAACCCCAAATTCAGAATCTCAGAAAATTAGAATATTGTGAAAAGGTTCAGTATTGTAGTCTCAAAGTGTCACACTCTAATCAGCTAAACACCTGCAAAGGGTTCCTGAGCCTTTAAATGGTCTCTCAGTCTGGTTCAGTTGAATTCACAATCATGGGGAAGACTGCTGACCTGACAGTTGTGCAGAAAACCGTCATTGACACCCTCCACAAGGAGGGAAAGACTCAAAAGGTAATTGCAAAAGAAGTTGGATGTTCCCAAAGTGCTGTATCAAAGCACATTAATAGAAAGTTAAGTGGAAGGGAAAAGTGTGGAAGAAAAAGGTGCACAAGCAGCAGGGATGACCGTAGCCTGGAGAGGATTGTCAGGAAAAGGCCATTCAAATGTGTGGGGAGCTTCACAAGGAGTGGACTGAGGCTGGAGTTACTGCATCAAGAGCCACCACACAGAGACGGGTCCTGGACATGGGCTTCAAATGTCAAACGTCTTACCTGGGCTAAAGAAAAAAGAACTGGTCTGTTGCTCAGTGGTCCAAAGTCCTCTTTTCTGATGAGAGCAAATTTTGCATCTCATTTGGAAACCAAGGTCCCAGAGTCTGGAGGAAGAATGGAGAGGCACACAATCCAAGATGCTTGAAGTCCAGTGTGAAGTTTCCACAGTCTGTGTTGGTTTGGGGAGCCATGTCATCAGCTGGTGTTGGTCCACTGTGCTTTATTAAGTCCAGAGTCAACGCAGCCGTCTACCGGGACATTTTAGAGCACTTCATGCTTCCTTCAGCAGACAAGCTTTATGGAGATGCTGACTTCATTTTCCAGCAGGACTTGGCACCTGCCCACACTGCCAAAAGTACCAAAACCTGGTTCAATGACCATGATATTACTGTGCTTGATTGGCCAGCAAACTCGCTTGACCTGAACCCCATAGAGAATCTATGGGGCATTGCCAAGAGAAAGATGAGAGACATGAGACCAAACAATGCAGAAGAGCTGAAGGCCGCTATTGAAGCATCTTGGTCTTCCATAACACCTCAGCAGTGCCACAGGCTGATAGCATCCATGCCACGCCGCATTGAGGCAGTAATTAATGCAAAAGGGGCCCAAACCAAGTACTGAGTACATATGCAGGATTATACTTTTCAGAGGGCCGACATTTCTGTATTTAAAATCCTTTTTTTTTATTGATTTCATGTAATATTCTAATTTTCTGAGATTCTGAATTTGGGGTTTTCATAAGCTGTAAGCCATAATCATAAAAATTATATCAAATAAAGGCTTGAAATATCTTACTTTGCTTGTAATGAGTCTATATAATATATTAGTTTCACCTTTTAAGTTGAATTACTGAAATTAATGAACTTTTGCACGATATTCTAATTTTTCGAGTTTCACCTGTATATATAATAAATAAAATTCAAAGCAAAACTTCTATTGCGGTGAAAGGGAGAACACAGCAAATTTTGCTTTTGCATTCCCATTTGCTCCAACAGCAAAAGAAAAACTCCAATATTACTTTTCCATGACTTTCCAAAAGAAGAGAAAAGCAGTGAGCTACGACAGTCAGAAGAGAGATTGTTAGCCGATATTTGTCACTCCCTCAGCAGCTGTATTAGAAACCTCTTCACAGATGTAATAACTTTTATTATTACAAAGTATACAGTATGGTAATAAATTTACACTAAATAATGTAAAAATTGAAAAGACAAAACAGTTATCATAGATTTACACTCCTAAGGCATAAATGCATCATCACAGTGTATGAAAAGGATTTATACAGTTATGTCATATCGGAATGCACCTACACTATATTCCGGGGTAGTATGTATATAGTATATGTATAAGCAGTACATTAAATGAGTAGGATGTCCAAATCCTTAGTAGTCATGTAACAGTAGACAAGAAATACCCTGATGACCTTCTGTATCCGCCGAGATTCTGAAGTATGCAACTTGTGTACACTTTAATATCCCATAATGCCATGGGAGCTGAGGAGTAGGGATGTTTGATTTAGAGTTTTTTGGAGTCGACTCTGTTTCCCGACTCCAGCTATTTGAGTCGATGTAATCGACTCGTGACATATTTTCACCCACCAAAATTCAGGCATGAGCAGAAAATCAGTGTAATTATAAAAATCATCAATAATTTTCACTCATATAGCTTACTCAATCAATTCACTGCTTAATGTGTCCAGTTGCTGCTCTGTGATTTGAAGTTTTTCTGTAACTCCTGGTCAGTTTCTTTACCCAAATTATTACCCTAGCTGTAAGTGGGAAGGGAGAAGCTGACACTACATGGCTCCATGCTGATGGAAAAACAAACTGCACATATATTCTTGCTTTATTTACTTTAATAATTATCAATAAACATAGAATGGAGACATAATTAATAAGAAAACTATTAATTTGGACAGTTGTTTTTAATTGAACGTGTGGTACGTGAAATCGTTTTTTTTATGGAATGTGGCGAAAATTTAAAAACGGCAGCTTTTTAACTCGACAGTCTTGACCTCAATGGATTACACAGCAGTGGGTTTAATTAAGCTATTTTGGTGTGATTATTTCTTTGAAAAATATCACTAGCTTACCCTTCTGTTTAAGATAATAGTGTTTCCTTTTCCACGTACATTTACATTTATGCATTTGGCAGACGCTTTTGTCCAAAGTGACTTACAGTGCAATTATTACAGGGACAATCCCCCCAGAGCAACCTGGAGTTAAGTGCCTTGCTCAAGGACACAATGGTGGTGGCCGTGGGGTTAGAACCTGTGACCTTCTGATTAACAGCCCTGTGCTTTAGCCACTACGCCACCACCACTCATATGTGTTCTGGCAATGGCTCTGTGAAGATTGCAATCTTTATTGCACACTAAATTTTGTTTTTAATTTCTTTTGTAAAATGTTTGGCATCAATACAAAAACTCCTGCTATTATAACAGCGCACTTTTAGTACTGTTCAAATTAGTCTAATTTAAAGACATTGCATAACTTTACTTTAAAATGACCAGTAACAATGTCATTCCTTATTGCTGCTCATATCCAATTTTATGAAGGAAAATAAATAGAAACAGGCTGGGAGTGGAAATAATTTATTCCATTGTCAAATATAAACTTGAAAAATGGGAAGAATTCACTTCTCCAACCACTGCCCCATGCATTAATAAAAAATTCTACACAAAGTACAGAAAGTTTTAAAATCTGTCACATACCCTCTCTCTTTTTTGCACGCACACACATATCATCTCTCATTCAAACACACATATTGAAAAAATTAGTGTCCCACCAACCAACAGGTATTTGTAGAGGATGTGATTGGTTTTTAAGAATGCTAATTCATTGATTTGAGCCAATTACAACGACCTGTTTGTAAAGTTACGAAGTCAAACAAAATAATAAATTCCTGTATTAGAGTCAACTCCGATTCTAGTTGAGGAATTGACTCTTTTGGAGTCGACTCCCCATCACTACTGAGTAGCAATTTATTAACTATTTATTTCCGCTTTTGTTGTTAGTACATATTATATATGGGTCAAAGGAGAATGCCCATGTTCCCGGATTCATTATCTCTGTGAAAGTCTTTTAATTACTAACCTGCATACCTAAAGAACGTACTTTATTGGCGGTTGAGAAGTAAGCTCTTTATCAAAGGCAGTACATACTCTGAAATTATGAAATATGTGAGCACTCACGGTACACATAGTGCATACAGTCATAAAGCTGCAGGCACCACATATCCTGAATTTGATGGTGGTTCTGCTGAAAGGAGCAACTATTGCAACTGGTTATCACAGAGCTTTAGCAATCTAGAAAGGATTCGCCAAGGTAAAGCTCCACTTGAAAGCAACCATAGTGATGTTTATCTCTGGCAAGACAAATAAATGCCCCCAGGCCTAGATGGCAAAACCAGTCTCTCACAGCTGATAATGCTATGTCTTTCTGCCTTAAAGAAGACACCATGCCTCCTAGAACCTACAAAAATCGTAATTTTGTTTTACCAAACAGTAATCAACCATGCCCGGCGTAGCATCCAGACATAATAAGCCTAGCTACACCAGTCACTTATATTCATTAAAGCAAGGCTTGACTTCTCATAACAAAATCAAGGCCAACAAGCAATGTTAGTGTGGGGAAGATTAACATCAGGGCCAAAGACGATCAATAGTTAATAAATAAAGGAGGATACCCTAATCAGACCTGTGACATGATGGAAAGCTATAAAGAAAAACACTTAGCATGAGGAATGAGAAAACATGCTATATTTGATTCTTTCTAACTATTAATCTCATGAGACCAGCGAGACATGCTCTCGTCAGCAGTGTGAAAGTGAATGTTTCCCAGAGTGAGGGATAGAAATGGAGAGATAATCAACCTAATGTATAGCAGCTAGCATCTGGAGCGCTGTCTAATCCAGCTGCGCTTCATTAAGCTGTACTTCAAAGACACTGAAATGTGACGCAGATGAGGGTGGAGGAGTGGGGATCTGAGGTAGACAGAGACTGAATTTCTCAAGAGTTTGTTCAGATCAGTCATGTATTTATTTAACCAGAAAACCATGACACCCCTTTGTAAGGTGCTGACAGACATTTGCTCAATGTGTATACTTAGCAAAATTACTCATTTTAATCTCTCATTACTGTCTGGCACACTTTCTGAGAGGCTGTCGCTGAGACAGCACTGGTGAGGAAAGAGTTCATTGGGCTGCATGTTGTAAATAACAATAACAAACATAGAAAAGCTGTGTATTTATGATCACCAGGGCTATTATTGAATATTAAATATAAAACTAAGATGAGAAAAATTTATTTGAATGCATTTTCGTACACTGAAATAAAATAGCGCATAATTAATGAAAAATTAAATCAAAACTAAAACAGTCTTTAAATATACACGTTTGATTCACAGAAGTTTTTGTCTTAAATAGTCACAATGCCACATTTAGATTCACATTAGGTCTGACAATCAGCAAACATATTGTTTTGTGTTGGCCATCCACAAGAATCAACAAGCAACCAGTATAATAAGTCGAAACAGTTTCCTGTGACTGTGAATCCTGTGTAGAGACCAGCCTGATCTGACTGTGAATTCGGCAACGGTAGGTCGAAAGTTTTTCAGCTTTCTAGGTGAAATGAAAGGCGGTACGACAACTGTGTGTTTCATTTATTTGAACTCAAATCATGACTTCAATGGATGATTATGACTTTATAAGCACTTATTTTTCTCTTTACTACACAGAACCTGCTATGTTATGATATGCCATATTATGATATATGTAGCACCAGAAGAAAAGTTAAACACATCCGAATTGATGCATAGATGTCTGATAGGAGATGACGCTTGTCAGTAACTCAGCAGGATGGGATAATCATGTTGGTAAATTCTGATTTGGCTTCTTTACTCAAATGTCCTCCTTATTTTACAAGTAAATCTAAACTCTGGCAATATTTTGTTTTTACATTTATTTATTTCTTTACAGATAATTACTAAAACTTACACCAAAAATGAAATAGAAATGTCCATAAAATATCTAAACAATTGATGAAATGAACTAAAACTAAACATACATGCATAGTCAATTACAAATTGAAATAAAATTAAAATGTGTTAGAAGTTAGAAAACTATAATGACCTACCAATTGTAAAAAGTTTAAGAGATTTCTTTTGGCTGTCAGGGTAGCTGCTGTGTCGGAGCATTCTCTTTCTGTGCTTGATTTGATCCATTTGGATTGTAATGGATTTACAGCATAGGTCCACTGTCAGCCTCACCTCCAGTAGTTATTCCATTTGCATCATAAAGCAATGCTTCTGAATATGTTCTTTGTCTCTGACACACACAGACCAGGAAATCTTCACAGCAGAGAGGGAGCAAGAGAGAAGATGAAGAGAATTTATAAAGGAAGTGAAAGAAGAACTCTGTTAACTCCCAGTGACTGGAGGTGATTTACTTCTGGATAGGGTTCATAAGTGTGTACATTTGTGAAAAATTCAGTTAATGTATTCGGAAGGTGTTTTGTAGAATCTTAATTATTTATGCTGTATAATCCCTGCTGAAAACATCACCATCAGCATACAATATGCAGAGTTGTGGATGCTGGTGTGTTGGTGTTTTGGCAGCTTAACTAGCTTAAAAGCTACACACTACACAGGAATTCTTGTTTCATTATTTTATTACAAATGAACAAACTACCAGTACAGAAAAATCACATTTTAGTCACCCCGAGTCACAATGGTTACCTCTCGAGTTCGATTTGGCAGGAAATTTTAGGCTCCCGTCATTCATGCTTAGTTTACGTCATGTCCGTAACAAAGAAAAGAAGGTCTGGTGGCAGATTTGCTCCTTACTCTGACTACAGACTTTTTCGGACATACACTCACTTTTTTTTTTTTTTTTAGCACTTTATTAGGAACACCTGTAAACCTAGATATGAATGGGATTATCTAATCAGCCAATCGTGTGGCAGCAGCGTAATGCATAAAATCATGCAGATATATGGGGTCAGGAGCTTCAGTTAATATTCATATCAACCATCAAAATGGGGAAAATCTTTTGATTTCGACCAAGGCATGATTGTTGGTATCTCAGAATGCATAACACGTCAAATCTTGAGGCAGATGGGCTACAACAGCAGAAGACCACATCAGGCACTTTATTAGGACCATAGTGTTTCTAATAATGTGCTCAGTGAGCACTTTATTAGAAACGTATTTTATTTTCTTACTTACTTTCTTACTTATCTTATTTGAAGTGACTCTTATCAGCTAGTCTGATCCACTCTGATATGGTGAACACAGGCAACAATGGAGTGAACATATTTGAATGCAATTTAATAAAGTAAAAAAAATTGCAAACTGTAGCTAGACCTAAACTAATCAGCATGGATATTAGTGCGTATATGTGTAGATTGATGATTTTATGAGTGTATGTATTGCGGTACAGTTCAGTCTGAAGCTAAACAGCATTACAGTTACACTCAACAAATGTTCAGTGCAGCTGTCTGGTGTCCCTCTGACTCACAGCAAATACAACTTCCCCTATACTGGGGATTCCATCACCCCCACCTTATAAAATGTGTCTGTCTATCCATCCATCCATCCATCCATCTTCAACCGCTTATCCGAAGTCGGGTCGCGGGGGCAGCTGCTCCAGCAGGGGGCCCCAAACTTCCCTATCCCGAGCCACATTAACCAGCTCTGACTGGGCGACCCCGAGGCATTCCCAGGCCAGTGTGGAGATGTAATCTCTCCACCTAGTCCTGGGTCTTCCCCGAGGCCTCCTCCCAGCTGGACGTGCCTGAAACACCTCCCTAGGGAGGCGGCCAGGGGGCATCCTTACCAGATGCCCAAACCACCTCAACTGACTCCTTTCAACGCAAAGGAGCAGCGGCTCTACTCCGAGCTCCTCACGGATGACTGAGCTCCTCACCCTATCTCTAAGGCAGAAGCCCGCCACCCTTCTGAGGAAGCCCATTTCGGCCGCTTGTACTCGCGACCTAGTTCTTTCGGTCATGACCCAACCTTCATGACCATAGGTGAGGGTAGGAACAAAAATTGACCGGTAGATCGAGAGCTTTGCCTTTCGGCTCAGCTCTCTTTTCGTGACAACGGTGCGATAGAGTGAGTGCAATACCGCCCCTGCTGCCCCGACTCTCCGGCCAACCTCCCGCTCCATTGTCCCCTCACTCGTGAACAAGACCCAGAGGTACTTGAACTCCTTCACTTGGGGCAAAACTTCATTCCCTACCTGGAGTACGCAGGTAGGAAATGAAGTTGCGAGATGGTGAAAAAGTTAAAAGGAGGCTCTTATTTAAAGAAATGTAGACAAAGAAAGTTGGGGATGACAAAACAATGCACAGTTTTCATCAGTGAAAGACTATATTATATTATGCATGCAGATTCAGAAAGTTACAGATTCAAGGGTAAATCTAACCCTAGCCACTTTCACAGACAGCATTGTAAACACAAACAAGAAAGATCCATCTGGTTTCCTTTCCATCTCTCTTATAGATAATACTCACTCACTTGCAAGCATCCCTGAGACACCTCTGTTCTCTATCCCAGATTTATGAGTTTGGGGGTAAGAAGAAAGATAGAGAGACAAATAACCCACTCTAGTTATGCATTTTGATAAACTCCCTATAGCCCCATGGGTGTGGTGCTAGGGGGTCTACCTACTTCTCGCCACATAGTGTAGATGGAAATGGTTACAGGTACAATCTGTCTATCCAATTGTCTTTAAATCTCTTTCTCGTTTTCTCTTAATATTGTCAGTCTCTCAACCTCTACAGACCTCTTTGTTGTTGTACCTGTAACCATTTCCATGTGTGGCTAGGGTTAGATTTACCCTTGAATCTGTAACTTTCTGAATCTGCATGCATAATATAATATAGTCTTTCACTGATGAAAACTGTGCATTGTTTTGTCATCCCCAACTTTCTTTGTCTACATTTCTTTAAATAAGAGCCTCCTTTTAACTTTTTCACCATCTCGCAATCTCTCCTCCTCCCCCTCTCTTACTCCCTCTCTTTCTTTCCTTTACCTAAGGCCTATACTTTTATCAATAGCTACTTGTTGCCATGCCAACCCCCTCATTTTGTGTATTTGTTGTCCTGCACAATGCGGTGTGTACAACTGCCTCATGTGCTCGCCTTACTGTGTGAATGCATGAGAATCTTACCTGCGCCACAGTGCTGAAGGTGCGTTTAATGACTCATTTAGAATGGAGCTTTTAATGTTCCACCTCCTGCGCTCTCTCTGTCATCTCTGCAGCCCACATGCGATCTATGAAGACCCTCTTCAGCTTGACAGAGCCCAGTGCATATTTTTATTGCAAACATTGTTAATGTACTCGCCTATTATTGAGTTGACACTGTGTGTGTGTACATTTCTCCCATGACAACTTTAGATTTTGCTTCCACTGAATTGCACAGGAAGTGTTGTCTCCATTTGTGCTGAAGTGTGTGTTTATGCACTGCAAAAATGACTCCGTATTTTGTCTTATTTTCCTGTAAAATATCTAAATATCATTAAAAAAAAAATTACAAAATAGAATCTTATCTCGGATTTTATGTATTTTTCTTAATCCATTGGCAAGATGTAGTGTGTGTGTGTGTGTGTGTGTGTGTGTATGTGTGTGTGTGTGTGTGTATTGTAAGCATAAACCTCACTCAAATGTCTTATCTTCTTAAGCTCGTGCGACCCTGCATACTCATGCGTGGACATTGTATTTTGCCTTCGCTATAAGCAACGCATAATACGTTTATTTAAACTGACTGATCTCAGTTCAGAAGGATATGTGCTGTAGGTAAAGTGTTAAACTTTTGACATATGTAGTCATGTGAAAAACAGCAGTGCTGATCACAGCTGAGTTTGTCTTTGCAGAAATGGCAACAAAATTACATCGGGTAAGAAACCTAATTCATTTTTTATATCGAAACCTGTCAGGAGATTAAAGTCTCTTGTTTCATCCAATATACCATTTTAAAAATTTGAGCGATTAATGCCACGCTACCAAACACAATGTACAGTAATGTGTACTTTAGTAAATTTTTTCCTTAAGAAATCATATATTTACTGTGCATTATCACATTGAGAATCTATGCAGGTTCATCCAAAGCTGAAAAATCTGACTTTCTATTATTTAAAATTTCACAATTTAGTCCTGCTGTCCACATATGTTACCATCAATTTTGAGGAAAACTCTATTTACGCTTTTTGTCATACAATGAAAGTGAATAGTGATGACAAGCTCCAAAATGGACAATACAATTTTTTAAAAATGAATAAAAGCTTAGGAAAAGCAGACATTACATCTCATTAACTATATTCCAAGTCTTCAAGCCATCAAATTGTGTGATGAACAAACCAAAATTTAAGTTATTATTACGCTCAAATGAAATAATTGATCAACTCCCACCCAAAGCACCAAAATGAAATATTTAGAGTAAATTATGACATCATTTTTTACTTTTTGGGTGAACTATTCTTTTAAATTAATTCCCAGTGGTGTAAGAAAATCAAACCTAATGAATGATCTTCTCTGAAAACAGGTTTTAATACATTATGTAGGGCTGTCAGTTGATTAAAATATTTAATCAAATTAATTACATGAGGTGCTGATTAATTAATCAAATAATCACAATCACATATGTCTATAGTTACTGAGATAAAAGACCCCAAGTAAACATAATTT
The DNA here is from genome assembly GCF_025860055.1 of Xyrauchen texanus. Lineage (NCBI taxonomy): Eukaryota > Metazoa > Chordata > Actinopteri > Cypriniformes > Catostomidae > Xyrauchen > Xyrauchen texanus. The sequence continues at coordinate 22,243,408 of NC_068309.1, read as the reverse complement.
AGTATATAATAATTACAATATTTATAAATATAATATATCATAAATACTATAACAGTATTTATGTAATACATTACATTACATATAAATATATTGTGGCAGCAGACAAGTTAAGCACTTCAACAATACAAAAGTGGCTTAAAAGTCAAAAGTTTGTTTTATTTCAATATCGCTGAACATATCCCAGTTATTGGCCTACTGCTGCTTGAGCTATATAAAAATTTTTTATCTCACTTTGAATGTGTTGCATGTCACTAGTTTTCAGCATCTTAAGTCATAAGCACTGTGTTTTTAGGATTCTGTGTGGAGTTAAATATACTTCAAAACTACGCTCTATTGAGCTCGGACCAGCTTTCTTTGAGCACAAAAGCACATATGGAAGGTTGTGCAGTCTGTTGCTCTAGTTGGTTTGACGAGGCGTGTTGCCTGAACAGCCGGAGTGCTAACTAGCCACTATTGCCACAGATTCGTAAAACACCAAAGTGGTACATCAAGCTTGAATTGCTCCAATGGGAGGAACATTGCTTATTATAGAATTTATTGACGGATCGAGGCAAGGTTTATTGAGTTTTTCACGTTATTTTTCTTATGATTAATTGCACTAAATGAACGTGTTATATTGACAGTTGTAAATGTGCCTTATAAGTGAATTTATCTTGTTTTAAGGATATTTAGATATTTAACTGGAAAACGAGACAAAAAACTGATTAAAAATTAATTTTTTGCAGCGTGTTTGTATGTATTCATGCTTGTTAGTATGTGTACAAACCTTCTGTATACATCCGGGCTGAGCATGTGAGTGTGCAGTGAATTGATTTGGAAGTTAGCAGCTGTGTGAATTTCAGACCTCATTAAGGTCTCTTGTTAGATTTTTTTATTTATGCATGTCTCTTGCACATGTCTCTTTCTTTGTGGAAAGTGTTTGTCTCAGAGAGGAATTGTTCTAATTACTACCCGAGAGTTTCAGTGGGGTTAGCATACCTGTTCAATGAGATGACACTAATGTTAATGTCTGGTCTCATTAACGATGTTTCCATTGAAGGTTTTTTTTATTTTTTTATTTTGGACAAAATGTGTAGTGCATCAAAACGTTTATAGATATACAGTGCATCCGGAAAATATCCACAACGCTTCACTTTTTCCACATTTTGTTATGTTACAGCCTTATTCCAAAATGGGTTAAAATCATTTTTTTCATAAAAATTCTACAAAGAATACCCCATAATGACAACATGAAAGTAGTTTGTTTGAAATCTTTGCAAATTTATTACAAATAAAAAAAATATTTAAAATCACAAGTACATAAGTATTCACAGCCTTTGCCATGACACTCAAAATTGAGCTCCGGTGCATCCTGTTTCCACTGATCATCCTTGAGATGTTTCTACAACTTGATTGGAGTCCACATGTGGTAAATTCAGTTGATTCGACATGATTTGGAAAGGCACACACCTGTCTATATAAGGTCCCACAGTTAACAGTGTATGTCAGAGCACAATCCAAGCCATGAAGTCCAAGGAATTGTCTGTAGACCTCCGAGACAGGATTGTATCGAGGCACAGATCTGGGGAAGGGTACAGAAAACTTTCTGCAGCATTAAAGTTCCCATTGAGCACAGTGGCATCCATCATCCATAAATGGAAGAAGTTTGGAACCACCAGGAATCTTCCTAGAGCTGGCCGGCCGGCCAAACTGAGCGATCGGGGGAGAAGGGCCTTAGTCAGGGAGGTGACCAAGAACCCGATGGTCACTCTGACAGAGCTCCAGCATTTCTCTGTGGAGAGAGGAGAACCTTCCATAAGAACAACCATCTCTGCAGCACTCCACCAATCAGGCCTGTATGTAAACAAAGATTGAACTCTTTGGCCTGAATGGCAAGCATCCTGTCTTGAGGAAACCAGGCACTGCTCATCAACTGGCCAATACCATCATTACAGTGAAGCATGGTGTTGGCAGCATCATGCTGTGGAAATGTTTTTCAGTGGCAGGAACTGGGAAAACTCTGTGAATGTCCTTGAGTGACCCAGCCAGAGCCCAGACTTGAACCCGATTGAACATCTCTGGAGAGATCTGATAATGGCTGTGCACAGACGCTCCCCATCCAACCTGATGGAGCTTGAGAGGCCCTGCAAAGAAGAGTGCCAAGTTTGTAGCATCATACTCAAAAAGACTTGAGGCTGTATTTGGTGCCAAATGTGCTTCAACAAAGTATTGAGCAAAGGCTGTGAATACTTGTACATGTGATTTATTTCTTTTTTATTTGTAATAAATTTGCAAAGATTTCAAACAAACTTCTTTCACGTTGTCATTATGGGGTATTGTTTGTAGAATTTTGAGGAAAATAATTAATTTAATCAATTTCGGAATAAGGCTGTAACATAACAAAATGTGGAAAAAGTGAATATAGCTGATGGAAACACAAATTATCGCAAACATTTCACAAGTGTCAACATAATATTTTCCTGTCTTCGACACGTGCACAGAGAATAAATGAATGGCCACTCTTTGCGATTAAATTAATTACGTGTATAGTCATCTGTTTATTTATAAATATATATATATATATATATATATATATATATATATATATATATATATATATATAATTTCTATGCACAAAGAAGTTTTAAATTAAAAATAAATACACATTACTCTGAGAAAACTTTCAGTGTGCTTTTTGGAACACTAACAGAATAAAAATTATTTTTATCTTTTGAAAAAATGCCAGCAGATCCTGTATTAAATTGGTAAAATGTCTGCACATATATAGCGACTTTATTTAACCTTAGCGGTTACGAAAGCGCATTACACTTCTTCTCATTCACACACACACACACACACACACACACACACACACACACACACACACACACACACACACACACACACACACACACACACACACACACACACACCAATGAGAGCCATTGGGAGCAACCTGGGTTTCAAACACTTCGGCATGTGGAGTCATGTGGGCTAGGAATTGAACCACCAACCCTGCAATTAGTGGACAACCCACTCTACCACCTGAGCCACAGCTGCCTCATTAAATAAATTACCAAATGAAAAAATTATATTGTCAGGCCTATATATACTCAGCAAAAAAAAAAAAAAACATCCTCTCAATTTCAACTGCTTTTATTTTCAGCAAAATTATCATGTGTAAATATTTGTTTGAACATAAAATGATTCAACAACTAAGACATAAGCTGAACAAGTTTCACAGACATGTGACTAACAGAAATGGAATAATGTGTCCCTGAATAAAAGGGGGGTCAAATCAAAAGTAACAGTCAGTATCTGGTGTGGCCACCAGCTTCATTAAGTACTGCAGTGCATCTCCTCCTCATGGACTGCACCAGATTTGCCAGATACTCCCCCACTCTTCTACCAAGGCACTTGCGATTTCCCAGACATTTCTGGGGGGAATGTTCCTAGTCCTCACCTTCTGATCCAACAGGTTCCAGATGTGCTCAATGGGATTGAGTTCCGGGCTCTTCGCTGGCCTTGGTGTATCGCTCATTCCTTCGATGATAAACTCGAGTTCGACCATTACCCCTTGTGAGGCAAAACTGCAACTCTAGCAAAGTTGGGTGTGTGCCCATAGGCGATGTTGTTGCCGGTGATGTCTGGTGAGGACCTGCCTTACAACAGACTTCTTAGGGACAATTAGGGACATCTGGGAGGTGAAAGGTACACAATTGTAAGGAAACAGCTTTAGGGCAGATAAACCAAAACTTATGCGACAAAGTGTTTTCACTTTGTTGATAACAAAACTAGATTATTGTTCATTATTTCCTGCATTCTCTTATCCTCATCTGTGTATTTTAGCCTGTCTGTGTCCATTGGAATGTATCTCACTCCCTTCATGTCTCCTGATTTCCCCTTCCAACATTCAGGCCATAACAATCAGACTTCAGAAGAGGTTCATCCCACAAGGGCCACTTTAACACCTGCAATTAGCATTTTTAGTGATTGGGTCACAAAGATCAAATTGTAATCGAATTACTCAAACCACTTTTGGAGGTGGTCAGGGATTGATTCAGATCACGTTTAAAGATATCCAGAAAATGTCTTGATAAGTTCCGTTTTCTTTCCTGGTCTGACATACTGGCTAAGTCTGAAATGTGGAGGTTTGACATGTTTCACATCCTTTCGACCTTCATCTGGTCAGTTTTTGAGGCCAGCAAAAATTAAACCTGCCCACGATATCCCAATATCTTACCTGTGCAGTTCGCTGGTTGATTAAAAAAAAAAACATGGCATTTGATGGAGTGAGTAAAAGCAGTTATTAGTTAAAACATTTCTAGTTTATATATATATATATTGGTTATGCCTCAGACTCGCTTGAATTTGTCCTAGATCATTGACGCTTTGGATCATTAGATATGACGATATATATTAATTTTCTTTGTCCTTGTATTTAATACTTTCCTGCATATTGTATGGCACTGTCCAGCACTGTAATGTAGTCAACAATTTTACAGGTTCATTGGAATATAGCCAGAAGAACTGCAGAAACAGAGAGAGGGAGGGAAAAAGAGAGTGTGAAAAGAAAGAAAAGGTTGATGGGTGGATGGGAGTGAAGACACATGCAGTAATCATGTGAGATAAGCATGGTGGTCTAATTAATAAAGAACAAGTGCTAATGGCTGTAATTATATATGTCTGGCCAATGGAGGCTGCAAAGCAAAGCAAGTTGAGATGGGAAAGAGAAGATTAGTGTTCACAAGTAATAGAGGGATTACAGTGCAAACAATTGAGAAAATGTTTGTTTGTGTGTTTACACAGCGGATGTACCTGAGCATGCTTAACATATTGATTTCCCATGTAAAAAAAATATATAAGCACTGCCGCTGTCCCTTCCTTTCTTCATAATTCATGAGCTGTAATTATCAGGATCCTGTACACCTGAGTCTCTTATCTTTCTTTCTGTCCTCATCCCCTTTTCTCTGTTTTCCCCTTCATCATTTGTTCTCTCTAAAGACTTACTCCACTCTTTCCTCTCTTTTTGTTTATGTGTCCTAAGGTGTGGTGCGACAAGATTCCAGCGGCAGGCAATTTTTCTGTCCACATTGAAAGTGAAAAATGCTGCGCTCTCACAACGACATTCTTGTCACCTTATAAATACAATGGAAAACATTACAACCTGTCTACACCAGACGCGTACGTTGACATGACACACCGCGGCAGCTTGAGGCTGTCTACACAGGACGCATCAAAGTGAACGTTTCATATATAAAACATTCAGTTTATTTGTCTTGTTGGCAGGAGTAGCTCCAGCGCATGCAGTGCAAAATGGAAGGGGACATCCGTTTACTGCAATGGACGTTTCCAATGTAGACAACTTCTCGCACCGCACCGCACAGCTGAAGAGCCTAAAACTAAGGACAAATACCTTGTATTTTCACTATGTATATGATGCTTTGGATAGAGCGCCAGGAACAGTCCAGGAAATAAAATCCTATTAATTTGCTGCGAGGGGAATAGATTTTTAACAATAACTTATAAATCTTAAAAACAGTCAGCATAATTTCAATAAAAAAATTGTCCTGAGGGGAAATGATCCACCAGTTAGAGAGAGAACTGTGGCGAATTAAGCACGCTAAATGAGCTCTGTAGTGACCACCAACTTCAATGCTGCACTATGAATGATGCAATCGAGAATGTGTCCCTACACTCACAAACTACTTGTATATTTGTATATCTGAATATTTTGCAATCAAATTTAAATATATTATTTATAAACCTATACAATCAACAACTTTAAATCAATAGTGTTCTATTTTTCCATTGTTTTTTAATTTGAATATTTCATTCATAATGCTTCAAAAGTGGGGAAACATTTTTCCATTAAGGGCCATTTGAGTATTTACGAAATTATTCGCAGGCCATACAATTGCTTGCAATTTCTGATTGTGGGTTGAAATTAATGTACACATTCCGTTACGTGCTCACATACCAAAAACACTAAAAGGTCTGTCTATTATACAATATTTTGTGTTATTATCATTTAAAATTATTTTTAAACATTACTGGAAACCAAAAAACATTTCAGGTTAATTGAATCTTCATTTTTGAAAGTAAATTTTTGCTTTTCAAATTATTTCTCAAATGGTCTCACGGGCCGGGTAAAATGTTCCCGCGGGCCTTATACGGGTGTTCCCCACCCCTGCTCTAAAAAACTTTTTTTCCCCCCAAAACAAATTTTATATTGTGATTCACCTTGGAGCTGGTTGGTTTGGTTAATAGCTTATAACTCTTTTATAAAGGATTTTTTTTAATAAGTATGTAAAAAAAAAGTATGGTAAAATTACTTCCGGAACCAAGAAGGTTGAAAAAGTGGGCGGCTGCACTCTATTGTGATTTTGATCTAATGAGTTTTTGCTGTGGGTGGGGCTACCCGGCACAACGCCATATAAATTGAAACCAAGGGACTCAAATGATCATGGAAGAGATAATTTGGATAACATGGAAAAGATAGCTTCCTACTAACATTTGTCGCTTTGTCATGTTGCTCCTGTTTAGGACACAGTGTTACATACTTTATCTACCCATTATGTAAGCACTCGTATGTCTGTGAAAGAGCACCTCATGATGAAAGCATTGTATTTAAAGCATTATATTTCTATGCAAACATCATAATAATCAAATTCACTTATGTATTAAATCAAAAACATTGCAAACACATCTGCTGAATGTCATTATAACATCTAACAGGGAGCATTTTAGTTTCATTTTGCAGTTGAGCATTCACACAAAGAATTCCTCAGATGAAAATCTTAATTAAAAGTGTAGGCTAATTTTATTAAAACTAAAATAGATGTTACCACACAGTTATAATCTGTGGTTAGTTAGTGCTACCTGCTTTTTACACACATTGGTTTTTTTTTTAAATAGTGCAAATACATAAATATATATATATACATTTTATATATATATTTAAATATATAATACATACACCCTTAATGAAATACTAACATACGTATACAGCAGCATGTTTATTGTGTTTATCTAGAGTCCTGCAGACACCCTACACCTACTCCTAAACCTAACTCTAACCTTTGCTTACAAAAATGTATATTGCTTTTACTACATTAACCATAGGAACAACATTGTATTTTGTAGTAAATCATAGTAAGCACAAAATGAAACATGGTTACTATATTAACGGTACTGTAGTAACATAGTGGATAATTACAATGAAACTATGGCTTCAGACAAAAACATGGTTACTACAATATTACTATAGTAAAACCATAGTTACATTTTATCCAAATCGAATCTTTCTCTCAACTCCCCAACCTTCACCATGACCAAATCACTGCAAGAAAATCAACCTTTATAATAATTTGTATTTATTATTATAAGTTGTATTAAATAAATATTAAGAGTGAGGACAGGATTGGGGACAAAATGGGATAAAGGTAGAATCGAACCCACGTTGTCCGCACAGGAAAAGCACATCTACACCGTTGTTACACCCAACGCCACTGCAGCGAATCTAACAGAGCTTTACTTCAATTACTGTTTCCACCAGACTATGGAGTGCAAAAAACCATGCTGGGTGCAAATAGTCAATCCATTAAATTAATTAAATTATCTCTGCCTACACTTTTTGAAGTTGTACAGCATTATTCTAGTCTGTATTTATCAACCATGACCAGAGTGTTCTGTGTGCTAATAATGACAAATAGTGATTAGACATGGCTAACCACCTGCTCCCTTATAGCACAAAAAACTCTGTATTTTAAATCCAGTTTCTAAAAATCAGGGCAGCTCTATGTTTCTACCTCTCTGACTGAATCAGCTTTCCTGTTTTAGTACGTCTGTTAACATTAATGGACTCAAGAGAATGGGAACATAATGTACCCTGTACAGCAACTTTCTGCTAACAAGGGTTTCCACTGATGGAGCATAAATTAAATATACAAAGTCAGATATGCTGAATTCGCCCAATGTTAGCTGGGATAGGCTCCAGCCCCCCGCGACCCTGTACACAGGATAAGCGGTTGACGATGGATGGATGGATGGATATGCTGAATTAAATCATCTCTGTCTTAAATAATTGTATGTTTTGTGTCATTTTGTGTTACTTCTCTTTATATTCGTATATTGCAATGGACAGGCCACATCTGCCAATAACGAGTGAATTGAGAACATGTACCAGCCACAAATATTGCATACCAGCCCTGATTTGCATTATTTTTATTAACAAATGTTGTTGTTGTTTTTTGTTTTTTTTTTGTCCTTATGATTTGCATTATTTTTATTAGAAACTTTTGTTTGTTTTTTGTCCTTAAGACAGTTCAATTATTTACATTTTCCCCCCTTACATATTAGAGACAAACATATCAGGTTATTGTGTCACTTGTATTGTATCACATAAGTTAACTTACATACTGTATACAGTCTCCATCTCTCTGTGTAACAAAGACACATCAGGATTTGTTCCTAATGTTGTATAGCCTATTTGTTTTGATGTGTCTCGCAATATAAAGTTTATCACCAAAAAATTAGACCTCCTAGATTAACTTCTGATGGTACATTTTTCACTGAGGTAAAAGTCATTAGAAGATGCAGGAATGATTTCAAATGTTTTCATTAGTAGACAGACTCTTGACCGCTTGACTGGTGTTAATTTGAAACCTGACACTGGATGTTACATTCACTTTTTCCCATTGCAGTTCTTTATTCAAGCCTTTATCGATCATTAGCATAGACTACATTGTCTTTGCCCACCACAGGAAGATGCTGGAGGTGAAGATCATTGATGATGAGGAATACGAGAAGAACAAAACCTTTACCATCCATCTGGGGGAGCCAGTGCTGCTAGAGATTGGACAGAAACATGGTCAGTTATGGGAGCAGTTCACAAACATCAAAACACTATCTTCAGGGCTCCCTGCATTTGTGTTAGAACCCAAATTGTGTTAGATTTGTGTTATCCATTCCTGAATAATTAAAGAACAGATCTGATAGACCGGTCTTTGTGTGAATGGAGTAAAAAATGGGAGTAATAGAGGGACATTGAATGGCTGAATTGTTATAATAGGACTGCAGGAACTGCCAGTGACTGGTCTCAGTGCAAGCGGCCATGTTGCAATAATATCTCCAGGCCATTTTTGCTCATTTACCATGAACTTACTGCTCTAATTTAATGTTCGTCCTCATGCTCTTCAAATTGCTGTTCTGTTGAAGGATCCAATTTAGAATGTTGTTGATGCTATTTTTATAACAATTTTATATAGTTTTTTCACTGATTGCCTCTCTTCTTTCCATTTCTCTCTCTTACACTTCTCTAGAATTTACAAGGTGTTTTTTATTTCATGCACATATGGAGCATTTCTACAACTTTTTACATGATGGTTAATTGTTATAAACACTAAAGCTGTGTCCCAAACAACACACTATGCACTTATAAAATGTACTATGCACTCATTTTCAAAGTGTAGTATTGTCCCAAACGTAAAGTTTTTTACTACATGGAAGCATTCGCCGTTTAACAGCTGACAGAAGTGACGTTTCAAGGGTATTTTATGTGTTGCCACTAGCTTTAGCGTGTTAGCCAACCTCAGTTCAACACTTGTATCTTAAACAACGTGCATACTCACATAGTGATGGTAAAGCATTCAACTCACATTTGTAAGGTGCTGTATCACTGAAGCTTCACCAGCTGCAACATTCTTCATTATTTACAATTGTTTTGTCAGACCAGCAGAACAGCTAGGTAACTCCGCCCCTTCCGCTATCTATGGCAAGCCGCATGTGCTAAGTGCATTAAGTGTCCAACATTCCAAACTCCATTTTGAAGAAGTGCATAATTTGGGTACTTAAAGTACACTTCTTTTTGTTGCATTTTCAGTGTAAACATACTACTCGAATTACTTACACTACAAAATGGCATAGAATAGTGCAGAAGTGTTCGGTTTGGGACGCACCTCACGTGTGCTTGAACTGTCTCAGCTGACCTCTGTAATACATGTGTAAACACTACATGGCTCAGTAGATTTTCCATGTCTTCCACTGACAGGAGACTCTAATGATAACAAGCCAGCGGTGGGGGCTGAGGAAGAGGAGGTGGCCAAGATGGGGTGCCCAATTCTGGGAGAGCACACCAAACTGGAGGTGGTGATAGAGGAATCCTATGAGTTCAAGGTGAGTCATGAGCAGTGTTGGGGAAGCTACTTTGAACCTCATATCTTAAAGTAGTTAAACTACTCGAAAGTAGTTAGCTAATCTACAATTACTAACAAAAATGTAGCTCACTACATTGAAGCTATTAAGAAAAAAGAACCATCAGATGATATCATTTATTATTATTTATTTAAATAAATAATATCACCTGATTGATATATATATATAACCTTGAGCGACCCCACGCACAAAATGGATGTTGTATTTTGGCTTTGCTATATGCAATGCATAATTTGATTAAACCAACTTGTTCAGGAGACTCTGTCAGTTAAGGGTTAAACTTTTGACGTATGGAGTCATGTGACAAAATAACATGGTGCGGATCATGAGTTTGTGTTTGGAAGAAACTCCAACAAAACTACATCTGGTAAGACACCTTATTAAGTTTTTACATTGAAAACTGTTTGAGACTCTAGTTCCATCTGACATGGCATTTTTTAAATTTGAGGTATTTATCTTGAAATGCCACACTGCTAAACACAATGTACAATAATGTGTATAATAAATAGCACAAGCTTTCAATAGAAATCCTAAATGTAAAGATTTTAAAGAAATCCTAATATCCTAAAGATTTACACACTTGAGGTAAATTAATTCACTAAATAGGGAAAAAGGGAGCATCCTATAGCTTTCCAATGAAGCCAAGTGCATTCAATCCAAACTTTCATCAAAAGTTCAGTTTCAGGCTGCAGATGATGTTTGGACCCAACATCATGGTTGACAGACATGGGACAATGATAGATACATAGATTCCGAATTTATAATGTATAACTTAATTTAATATTAATATGGTTGGCAGTGATTGGAATTAGTTATGCCAATTTCTGATTGGTAAAATGCTTCAGAACTGGCAATCACTTGTTTGTTTGATAATGCATAGAGAGAACATTGAGATTTTTTTGCTTGGTATTATTTAAAATCTCACAAAGTAGTCCCCCTGTCATCAATTTTTAAGAAAACATTTGATGACAGGGTGACAGTGTTTTTATTATTATTGTTATTTATTTATTTTTTCTCCTGAACATTTGGCACCAGATGTTTTACATGAAATCACATTTCCACTAATTGTTTTTGCAAGGGTGATGTATTAGTATAATTAATGTTATGTTCACCCATTGTGTTTGTCCTTCATTAATTTTGATAATAATTTTTTCAATAGTTTTTCACAAATTTCAGACTGCAAATAGTCTATTAACACTTTGTTTAACAAGTTGTGAATTCTTGTTGACATAAAATTGCATTATGGATTGTTAGCAGGTGTTAGGCATATGATGGAGCAGAAAACTTTCAAAAGACTTTAAAACTAAAAACAAAAATAACATCCATGCTCCAGACAAAATCACACAACTCTCAGTTCCACATCCACTCCATCCACTCTGCTCAAATTATGTGGTCCTGAGAGTCGGGTCGTGTCTTTATTTGCAGGACAATACAGCTTTTATGACTCTGCCTTACCTGCTCTATCTCTTAGATACATGCACAATTTATAAAACACTAGCTGTCTGGAATCCTGCCTTCTTTCGCATGGTGAGAGTCTCAATACAGGTAGGTTAGGTATCTCAGGGTTTTAGAACAGATTTTAGGCAGATACATTGTGCTATTCCCTCTAAGTTTATCCGCCGCACTTGAAATGTAAACAAGTAAATGACTCAGACAATATTCGAGAAAATACAATTCTGATGGGGTGTTGCCTGGATTCATATTAAATCTATGACATGTCTAGTATGGAGACACATTGGAGAGGGGTGGGATTGGTTTACCTTGTCATTGTTTTAAATCTGTGTGTATTTGTGTGTGTGTTTGTTCAGAATACTGTTGACAAACTAATAAAGAAGACTAACCTGGCACTGGTGGTGGGCAGCAGTAGCTGGAGAGAGCAGTTTGTCAGTGCTGTCACTGTCAGTGCAGGTCAGTGTCTTTCTGCCATACTCTTATCACGCATACACACAGCTCATCAGCCTGTAAGTTCACTAAAACGTTTTATTCATATTTATATTCATAACAAGTTTCATATAATACCATCCTAACCAGGCTTAAATGTGTACCAGCAATAAATTGCTCCATTTTAATTAATTAAACACTCTATGTTAATTAATAAATCAAACCATGATAATTAAGGGTTTTGTACTAAACAGCTGCAACAGTCAATATTACACAACTGGATATTTTATCAGTCTCTTGGCATCTATTTTTGTTGTATTTCATTGCATTACACTGGATAAGCCTACCTTCATTGAAATCTCATTTTGGGCAATGACAATCAAGGAATTCAACTGAACCTAACTGAATTCAAATATATTATTTGCCAGATTTACTAATTATTTCACCTTGCTGTATACTATATACCTTGACTGTATGGTTACCTCCTCAGGTGATGATGATGAGGAGGAGAGCGGGGAGGAACGCTTGCCCTCATGCTTTGATTATATCATGCACTTCCTGACGGTTTTCTGGAAGGTTCTGTTTGCCTTTGTACCACCCACGGAGTACTGGAATGGCTGGGCCTGCTTCATTGTGTCCATCACACTCATCGGAGTCCTGACTGCCGTTACCGGAGATCTGGCATCTCACTTTGGTTGTACAGTAGGCCTGAAGGACACCGTCACCGCTGTGGTGTTTGTGGCTTTAGGAACATCTGTGCCCGGTGAGTCTGTGAAAGATTTTGTCTCTCAGTAGTGCCACCCATCTGATCTATTCCATCTTCCATTTGCTCCAGACATGATTTCAGAAAAAGGGGGAATAGGATCAGGACATGGCCCAGGCCGGATTCGAACCCAGGTCCCCATAAACAAGGTTTTCATTTGTGATCCTTTAGAGCCACTTTCCTGAAGAGTTAAGGGTTGAAACTAAACTCTTCAGGGAAATGGCTTTCCAGGAGAAGAAAATAGGAACTAACATAGCTTATACATTATGTCATGAGCAAATGTGCTGCCTTCTGTGCCACAGCTCCAACCTTCACCCATGATCTCTGATAGATAAAGATAAAACCCCAAGGATATCTTAAAGGTGCACTCAGAGATATTTCTGTTTACATTCCCTGCCACTTAGTGGCGTAGATGCATCATCATGCAAAAAACATTGTCACTTAACGATACCATTGTAAAAATGCGCTATTCACAGTCATCCATGATTCATTTACTACACAATTTAAATTATAGGGGATTATTCAGTGATATTAAGCAGGTCATATGAACTCAACATGGCGGCACTTATGAATGTCCCCACAGAACCATATGTAGAATAAAAGATCTAGGGATGCACAGATATGAAAAAAAATTTCCGATACCAATTTTAACACAACCGCTGTCAATACCGATATTTGCTACTTATTTTCTCATCACATCACACTTTTACTTAGGAATGCTTTAAAAAGAATAATAAAAAAAAGGTACAAATGCCTTTTTTTCTATTCTAACAGTAAATAATTCCAATATATATAATTTCAAATATATACTTAATATCATTTCCGATATCTCAGAAGTCAAAGTCTGCTGGTTTCAAAGCATTTTGGATGGTTTCCCTAATTTTGTAGCCTATAGATAAGTGCCCCTTTCACAACTGTCACCTCCATTTATAGAGTTTTTTTCTGCATTACGTGAGAATGAGAAAGGACAAAAATATAAATATTACACATTCTTAGTGCCAATCCTTCTACATATTGTGGCTATTTTTATTTTTGTATTTTTTCATTTTAATTCAAAGTGTTTTTACAAAATGTGTTACAAATTAATAATAAATAAACAATCGGTTTTTCATATCAGCATTTTCATGCTTATTACCGATATGCCGATGGTTCTAATTTGGTCAATAATTGGCTGCTAAATATCGGCAGCCGATACATATGGTCTCTGTTTAAACACTAAAAAAATATAATCTTAAGTAAAATTTGTTTATTCCTAATAACAGCTTTTTCTGTCTGATATGACCAGAGTCTTCATCTAATGTAATTGTACATCATTTTAAACACAGTTTCCCTAAATTCTATACTTCTTTAACTTTTTCTTTCTGTTTAAATCTTTCGAAATTAGCTAAATAACTGACTGGACCTTTAAAGTATTCTGAGTCTAATGTTTTGCCTGAAGTACCCCATATCTACCTACTTTGTTGCATTATCTCTGTTTAGCCTCTAACATGTAGTGAATTATGAGTACTTACTATTACATTTTTCTAATTTGTCTTTCCATGATGGCAACAAGCAAATTTTTTGTAAGTGTGTGAATGTTGTATTATATTTATAGGAAGAATAATTATGTGGACTATTTAGAGGAGCATGATTTGCTCCAGAGCTTCAATGTCCGTGTTTGTCTTTGTATTAGATGAGATCAGATCGATGTATTTTTAATCGCTTTCTACTCTTAATTAATCTACAAACAAATAGAGAAAAACAAAAAGTTTATTCTGTCAGATTTTATTCCTTGATGTTTACAAGCAAAGCATCACAGCTGTTTCACAAATCGCATGCCTGAAGTAGCGTGTGAGTATGAGCTTTATCCTGTCAGGCCTTCAGAATTTCTGCAGAATCCCTCAACAGTGCAAATGAATGAGCAACTTCAGTCAGATTGTCAGATTCATCAGCCAGTCAGATTGATGTGGGTGTGATCTTTAGGATTTGTCCCGGTTGAGGCCTTTTTAGGCCTTGAGTGACGCAATCAAGCTTTAAGTGACGTACGTAATTTGAAAGTGAAGAGCACAAGATCTTGCGGACGAGTTGGATGTCATCACTGCTGGTATTGCCGTCAAGATAGAGATCCTTATGGATTTAAAAACAAGAGATGTTCTGCATGACCGTGCGATTGATTAATTTTTTAAACAGGAAAGGAGGACTGATTTTCACTTCAAGTAAATTGGTAAGTGCTTTTTGCATTGTTAGAGCAACATCAGGAGTTTTCTAAGTGTAAAGTAGGCTGCTTGAGCATTCAGTGTCAGATCAAGTTTTGAAAAGTAGTGTTGTGTTCCATTCAACTTGGAAAGTGCAATAGAATGCATCTTTAAGTCAGAATTACAACTTGTAGGCTCGTGCAGTAATTCTCAACTCCAATTTCGCTGAGATGCAGGTGCATGATGTCACACAAACATGTCGGCACTCAGTAAGTTATAAACATTCACTTTATTAAGTAATATCGATAAATGAGTTAATTTCTACATTACATGATATTAAATCTTGTTTAACAAACGCCTCCAGAAACAGGTGTATAATTAAGAAATATCACACGAGCAAGAGTGCAATATGGCCCTACATCAGCACTGCTGTGATTCGGCCGCAGGCATGAGGCCGTAGGCCGAGCAGTGATGATTTAGGGCCATATAGCATGATTGCGAGTGTGATTTTGCTTATATACAACAGTTCAATGAATAAGTACATTTTAAAAAATTAGGAAAAACTGAGTACGGTCATAAAACGCATTTGTGCATGGAACTAATTTCTTACGTAACAGATCAGAATCTGCCATTGCTGGTTCAAACCAAATGATGCGTCCAAGCCTTAGTTAGTAATTCAAAAATGCCACTTCAGAAATAGTACAGGGCTTGTGCTGTTTCTAACAAGTTATTGGATCCTATTTCACGGTAGCCGGTGCGTGACTCTTTAACTTTTTTAAAAGTCCGATAAGAGGTAAGCGCCTTGAGTTGTGTAATTAATCAGTCTATTGTGTCTCTCAGCTGTGATGAGCCTTAATATTGAAGTTGTTTGTTTAAAGCTATTTCCTATCTTTAGTAGTAATACGAGCGATCACGGAGTGCTGTATGTAAACACTGGCTGACGCAGATTCACTTCATGTCACCTAACTGGCTCATATTACACATAAAAATTATTTTTCCACCATCTGCTGGCTATCATATAGAATGTAAAAAAAAAAAATACATGTAAAAAAAGACAAACAGTCTCTCTTAACAGATCTGCTCTACTCTTACCATTTAGTTTAGAATGGCACGAACAAAAGCAGAGTGATTCACACACAGTGAAGCATCGGAGTGCTGATGGTGTTAGACCATCAGTGCTCATGGAATATCTCTCATCCAATCAGATTTGATGGCCAGAAATAATTGTTGTATATAATCTCTTTTGATAATCGCACTCCAGTAGCACAAACAGTTGGGTTGCTAGGAGATAATGAGAGTCAAACCCCTGCTAAGCTAACGGGAGCCTTGCAGTTTCCTTAAACATCATCTTCTGAATATCGGGGAATGGAATGCATTTATGGTCGGTGATATCAAGTAGGAATATCCCACATCCAACTTAAATGGAATGCAGCATAACCGTGTACCCTGATGAAACAAAATGTATTGTAAGCAACATTTAAATTGCAAATATTATTAGATAGATTTTTCCAGGTATTATAGACCTCCTTGATAGATTCATCTGAAAAATTATGATTTTTTTTTTAATGTCTTTTGTGTTTCACAAAACAGTCATGCTGCAGTTAAAATTAGGCTTGCTTGAGCATTAAGCGTTGTTTCAAGTTTTGGCTTTCATGGACGAGTTTTTAAAATGTCAATTGGAATTACTAGTTAGCTACAACATACTGTATGATTCCCAAAGGCATAGGGTGTCTTATTCATTGTGAAACTGTGAATCTTAATGGCCTTCATTACTTCTTAATGGCATGATTCACACTGAAGGCCTAGACTTAAAATGCACGGCCCGCAACTACTTTTTCTTAATGGTATCGTTAACCCAAAATGTTTTATTCTTTTGTCATTTACTCAACCTCATGTTGATTACTGATTTTGGAAGCAATAGTGAGGGTTAAATATTGATTCTGTTTGTATATGTTTTGCATATGTTTTTTGTTTAACAGATGAATCAATAAAAAAAATGTAATCACTCAGCCTCATGTTCTTCCAAATCTGTATGACTTTTTTCTTCAGTAGAATGGAATTTTAGAAGAAACATCTGAGACAACATTAATACATAAATGAAACAAAACTGAAGTCTTCTTGAGCTATGAAACAGTAATCCTTATGAGCAAAATAAGCACATAGAACTCCAAATTCAAACATCCCCCATCCCATTTGTTTATTAAATATTTTGGCTAATTTGGGTATGTTTTCAGATATCAAAAAGTATGTAGTACTCTTAGCTCCATTTAACATGTTTTACTATGTTAAATCTGCAGATTTTATCTAAAAATCAGCATAGAAAATGTCAAGTCAACAGATTCCATCTTGGCCTGTTCTTGGTTTCTTCCAATTCTCACCATACCTCTTTCTACTTTCTCTTCATCCTTTTCTCACACTGTCTCTCTGCAGACACCTTTGCTAGTAAGGTGGCAGCCATCCAGGACCAATATGCTGATGCATCCATTGGTAATGTGACGGGTAGTAATGCAGTTAACGTCTTCCTGGGTATTGGGGTGGCGTGGACCATCGCTGCCGTGTACTGGCACAGCCAGGGCAAAAGCTTCCAGGTCCCGCCTGGCTCACTGGCTTTCTCCGTCACCCTCTTCACCATAATGGCACTATTATGTGTCCTTATACTGCTGTACCGCCGTCGGCCCTCTGTGTCTGGGGGCGAGCTGGGGGGCCCGCGAACCGCCAAGCTGCTCACTGTCTTCCTCTTCCTCGTGCTCTGGCTCATCTACATCCTGCTGTCCTCGCTGGAGGCTTACTGCCACGTGCCTGGCTTCTAAGGGAGAAAATTAGAGAGAAGGATGTACTCTTTGCTCTATAACCCCCCAATCATTCTTCCTTTCTTCTTTTGTGTATACACTACATAGCAAAAAGTATGTGAACACCCCTACTTAAGGGTTTTTGAAAGGCCCCTTAGTTCCAGTCAAGACAAATCTTAATGCTATGGCATACAGTGGCATTCTAGAGAATTGTGTGCTTCCAACTTTGTGACAACAGTTTGAGGAGGGCCTTAATCTGTTCCAACCCCTGTGCTCATAATGAGATGCATAAGGAAATGGTTTACAGAGTATGGTGTTGAAGAACTTGATTGGCCTAATAAGCCTAGACCAGAACCCCACTGAACTCCTTGGGATGAATTGGAAAGGCAACTGCGAGCCAGGCCCAATCACCCAAAATAAATGCCTGACCTCACTGAAGACCTTGTGTCTGAATAAGAGCAAAATCCCACCTCAATTTTCAAACATCTATTGGAAAGCCTTTCCAGAAGAGTGGATGCTGTTATGGAGGACCAACTCCCTATTAATGCCAATGGTTTCTATATTAAATCCTCAACAAGCACATATGGATGTGGTGTTCTGGTGTCCACATACTTTTTGCCATATAGTGTATGAGAAGTCTAGAATGGGTGTTTACATATGTTTTTACTTGATAACTATTGTTTACATTGAACTTGCATCCTGTCACAAACACTTAAATGGATATCTAGTTGGGCATCAGTGGAGGATGATGGAGGCTCTGTGGTTTCATTCACATCTTCTGTCACCAACTGGATATTCAGACACAGCAACATTATTCTCTCTAGAATACTCTCCAGAGAGGCCCTTCAGCGTTTTCCTACTTTACTGCTGTTTTTTTTTTTTTTTTTTAAGGACAGTCCTTAACATCTCACTTTGATATTCTCTCAGAAATCCCTCTTTTATTTATTTAATTTATTATTTCCCAGCCAGTGTCAATAGACTCATTCCCACTGCAGAGAGTTGGGCATGCTTCACATGGTCTCACCCCTAATTCTTTCTATACCACACTGTTTAGACCTCAGACTCCACCCGTAGTACTACCAATACCACACATTTTTCACCTCGAACTTCACCTCTTGCACTTCATATACCACATATTCTTAACCTCTGACTCCACGCTAGTTCAACCCATACAACACATTCTTCACCTCTGACTCCACCCCTAGAATTACCTATAATAGGCCCTCTTCAACTCTGACTCCACCCCTAACATTACCAAAACCACACCCTCTACATTAATGACCCTGCTCCAACACTACTTATACCTTCTTCACCAATGACTTCGCACCAACACAAACTACACCACACCCTCTTCATTTCTACTTAGTTTTAATGTCATGTGCTTGTGTTGTAGATTTTTTTTTTAAATGCTCGTGTATTTTAATTTTTATTTTTTTTACCATACTAATGAAAATGTATTATAATGTGAAAAAAAGGACTATTGGAAGAAAATTTGAATCTTTTTTCAAGCTTTTCTGGCTGTTTTTTTTTTTTTTTTAAAGTGAATAAGAACACAAGAGATGCACATTTTGCATGGCACAACATTAGTGTTAGAAGTTGAACAGAGACCAAAAGACATAGTTTACAATGGAACAGTGACATGAACCAAGGTATTGGTGTTTATTCATGTGATATTTATTGATATTTATTATTATCAACTATGTATTACTTGGGGAAATATTGTAGACTGTATGTGTGTGAGAGCATGTAAAAGAATGGGAGAGTGCAACAGATTTTAAAATAAAACGTATGAGTGCTGGGTGTGCCAATCTGTCGAACAGTGTTCAATGTCTTGTGCATATGAATATGAGTGACTTAATGTCTGAAACTTTTGTCTGCAACTGCCACACTCAGGAGTTTCGGGCTCCCATCCTGTCTAGTCCTGAGCTTCTGGTACCTTCACCAACATTCATGAATCTACAAAAGACTGCAGCTTGTTTTATGGTACATTAGTTCCTCTGATGGATTTGGTCCTAGGTCATGCTGTGAGATAGCAGTCTGTCCTGTCATACAAAGCCATGTTCTGCAGCTCTTCTGTGTAAATGTAGAAGCTACAAGCAGAGTATTCTGCGTTTTTAAACTCTTTTATTCTCATCTATTATTGAAAAAGGCATTTCATCATTGAGTCACATACTTTAGTAGTGTGTGAATGCAACAAGGGTGCCTTGATATCAATAAGACATTGTCTTTAGGCCATGGGTCTGTCACTGAGTTTACACTTTTTTCTAGGGCATGTTTTCACAAGAGTCTGACAAGGAACGATGGTTTAAAATTTTGAATTTATTTCTGTTAGCCTCTACACTTCACTATATTAACCAGAGCTGTATCTAATTATTGAAGCTCTTCTCCCGATAGGATCACTGCTACCTAATTTGTGTTTTGTGCATGCTTAATGTAAAAATGGATTGAGTTTCAGTTCAATTTATTTTGCTCTCTCTAATCAGTTTCTTCCATCTTGTCCTTATCAAATGGGACTTGGTCCATTTCCAGTCAGCCAGGAGTTAAACAAGCTTAGTTAGTCCCAGTTCCTATCTCTCCCTCTCTTCCTGTCTCTATCCCTTTTTCCTCTTTAATAAGTAATATAGTGATTACGGGTTTCAGTTTGCAGATATCACATAACTGTTAAGGGTTTAATGTGTCCCCACTTTCCTTGTTATCAGCCATCTGCTTGGCTCAACCTAGGACAAATTCTATAGGAAATGCTTAGTTTTTGCTCCAGGACATTTTGACGTTGCTTACGATTAGGGGTCCCAATTGAGCAGTGTTTCAAACTTTTTAATGCAATGAAAAAGCCAATATTGAAAATTATAAGTAACTGCCTGTAGGCGGATTTGTGGGAATAACAGTAATAGTGGCCAAATGCACCATTTCAGATATGTGTTACCTGTTACAAAGAAATTGTACAGGGGAATATTTCCATTGGTTCAAAAGAGGCTGGTCTGTTGCAGACCTCCATTATAGTGGTAAAGAAAAAATATAAGGGCACAATAAATTCACAGTCAGCTTTCTACAGAAATGTTTGAAGCTTACCACTCCAGAGTGACACAAAAGTGGGCGGAAACAGGTGTATATATGGTTCACATTTTTACCGGCATATGTGTATTTATACTTACAGACTTTTCAGTGACACTAGATTAAGGAGATATCACTAGGTGACATCTCAAAGGTCATTGTCTTTCTGTCATTATGTTGTCTGATATTAGTACTGTAGGGTTGGTGGGGGATCTGCTGGTTTGTAATTATTGCTTTATAAGTTTATTCACCTCTCTCCCCTTGTACCTGACCACACAGGGTTAAAAAAAACAAAACTAAAAAAATAACTTTCTAGTTAAAAAATTAACTAGAAAGTTAAAGAAGATAAAGCTACTCCAAGTGCTTAAGATCTGATTTGAATGATATCCCTGAGGTAAGCAGATTCCTTTTAGAGAGCAGTAATATGACTCCTGGTAATGTTGTATCGACAAAATTGAGTATTTCTATAAATTACCTACAGCAGAAAGGATTATGGTGGGGGATCTCCATGTAATGATCAAAAGCCAGTAGATAAACTTGAAGATGAAGGAAAATACCATATGAGACTTGTACAATCCACATCGAAAATACCTTGAATATTATACTTTTATGGGGACTGGCAAGGACCATATCCACATTCAATTCATTTATGCTGGAACACAAGGTGACGTGTGTAATTTCGGTACCATTAGTGACACCAAACCTAAATGCAAAAATGTAAACATGTTTCCCAAATACTCCCCCTGTTTTCCTTTGGTCAGGAGACAAATAGTCCCCAATCTCACGCCATTGGCTAATTACATTTTGCTGTGTCAGGCTTGCTCAAAAACAGAGTTATATTATGATAGTTCATGGGCAATGGAGGAGACAGGAGACAGCGAACAGTCAATGTACAAAAACATTCAATGTATTTGTATTTTATTACTCTCTCAGTGTCAAACAAAACTTAAACAAAAAGGGCTCTTGGTGGCTAAAATATACCTCATAATTAAGATCTCCAACATGTCATGTGACTTCAAAGGGTCCTTGCCACTTGGAAAGTAATTTGGAGCTCGAAGTGAGCAACAATACAAGTATTTTATCTCCCTGTGCGAATTTGCGTAGTCGAGTGCCCCTATCGTACAGTTGGCATTGCCGTTCTTGTGCTTGGAGCAAATTCTCCTGTATTAACTGCCTCAAAGTGTGGAGTTTTGCTCTAAGGTCAAGAACGTATTGAATTTGGTTTTTGCTATTCGAAGGGCTTTCCTCCCAAGCTTCCCATATGACGTCCAGCACGCAACACAGCCGATGCCCATACAGTAGCTTGAATGGTGAAAACCCTGTGGAGGCTTGTGGGACCTCTCGTACTGCAACAAACAGGGGCCCAAGCCACTTCTAGCTTCTTCGTGTATGAACTTATGGATCATGTTTTTTAAGGTCGTATTAAATCGTTCAACCAACCCGTCAGTTTGCGGGTGATAAACGCTGGTGTGAATCAATTTAATGCTTAGTAATTCGTATAGTTTGTGTAGTGTATTGACATGAATGTTGTGCCTTGATCAGCGATGATTTCCTTTGGAATGCCCACTCAGAAGATAATTTTAATGAGTGCCTCCACAGCACTACATGCTGAGATGTTGCATAGAGGCACTGCATCCAGATATCACGTTGCATAGTCCACCAGAACTTATACAAAGAGATGGCCACGTGCAGACAGCTCTAATGGCCCAACAAGGTCCATGCCATTTAATTCGAATGGAACCTCGCTCAATGGCAGAGAGCGCAATGGGGCTTTTGGGGTGGCCGGTGTATTCCCCAACTGACATTCACGGCACTCCGCACTCCATTTGCATACGTTGCCGTGAATGCCTGGCCAAAAGAAATGGGCCATTATATGTTTCAAAGTCTTTTCATGACCTACGTGACCAGCCATTGGTTTATATTCAGCTACCTGGAAGAGTGTTTCCAGACGGCTCTTTGGTACTAATAGCTGAGTTGTATTCTCTTTGGTCTGAGTGTCCTGCATTACTCGATACAACTGTTCTTTGATGATGGAAAAGGACGTGTATGTGAGCACAACATTTGGCTGGAGCTGTTGACCATCAATTACTTTCACTTGGACAGAGGCATGCTTGAGGGACTCATCAGGCAACTGCTCCAGAGGGAAATACCCCTCAGTGAAGCCCCTGAGTACGGGAATTCCCTCGTCTGCGGAGCAGACGTCGACGGCTCTGGCACCGCCTCTCCAGCCATAGCGTTGCATGTCATACATGGTGACACCACTTTGCAGGACCCATCCACACACATTACCCTCAATAATATTTTAATGCCAGGCCAACTGGTTCCCAGAATTAGTGGATGGATGAGTTGGATCATGCCTCGAGAAAGCTGGGAGACAAACTGTTCTAGTACCACCAGATCGACGACATCCACGGCGTCGCAGGTTCCCTCAGCCAGCATCCATTTCTGGCCGGCATCCCGGAGCTGTTGGGGAAAAGCGAACGGGCAGCCGTGCCTCTTGAAGCTCAGGGACCTGAAGAGCTGATGACTCTGTTCGGTGCTATGACCAACTCGTTGCTGGATGGCTTTCCTCAGATGTTGATAGTTAAGGAGGCTGGCAGCAGGAAGTTATTGTGCCACTAGCTGTGCCTCCCCGGAGAGTATGGGCAATAAGCAGTTCCATACCTCTGCCATTTTATTCTAGGAAGTCTAGGAAGGCCTCTGTGTTGTCATTTGGCCCCATCCTCGTCAGAGACACAGGTGGGCTGGTCGCAGTGCCAGCCCCCTCACTGGCAATCAGGTTCCGCAACACCTGCAGGTCCTGCGCTTGTCCCGGGAGCAGGGCTTGGAATCGTTGTTCCTGCTCCAGGCGTAACTGCAAGAGGGCTTGGTGTTGGTCTTGCTGTATGCTGGCGAGGGACTTGATAAACTCTTCAAGTGGTGTAGACTCCATAACGGCGTTATCCTCCAAATCCCGGGGTTTGGCACCACTGTGATCGTATCTGAGTTTGGAGACAGCAAACAGTCAATGTGCGTATTTTATTACTCTCTCAGCATCATTCAAAACTTAAACAAAAAGGGCTCTTGGTGGCTAAAATACACAAACAGGTCAACAATATTTGTTGTATAGCTACTCAGGAACTGTCTCTGATCACTCTCTCACTTTGACGCAGTGGCGTGCCTTTTCAGGTCTCCCTCCACCATCACTATAATAAGTTTGAGTATTCACAACTCAGGTGACGAGCCTTACCACTCTCGCTCTCCCACAGACTGACACATGACCACGCCCCCCATGCCACAACAGCATTTAGACTTTTTGAGGAAATCAAGATAAGAATGGCTTACCTTGGCATATTAAGGTGGGAGAAAGTATTTGAAGATCAACAAATTACATGCTTCACATTTATAATAACAATTCAAAAGAATAAGAAAACTTAAAGAAATATATTAACTTCCATTCCAACACTGGAATTAATATTTTTTGCTTATAAAATATGAATCAACATTATTTTCAGTTGACTATCTCCAAGCAAATGGCAGTGTAATGGTTCCGTAGCAGACAAAACTCCCCTCAAAAGCACTCGTGAATGAATATCTAATATTCATAGTATGTCATAGCATGCTTGATTCATTGTCGTATGCCAGAGTGCTTGTGCGTCATGTGAGAGTCACCAGTCTGTCACACGTGCTCCTTGTGATACTTCAATCTAAAAGCATGTATTTTCTATATGCGTGCATTTGTCCTCTAATATTGCATTTATCTTTAATCACAACATTGAAATATTTACAAATTAAAAACTATTTGTGCTTTGGTTTTGTATGTAGTTCTATTTGATAAATTACTGTTTAAAAATAGTTTTTTGTTTTGTGTTCTTCTACTTAGTTATTTGACACTGTTATTATCTTTTAGATCCATTCTGTACTGGGACAAATTTATATTGTGGGTATAAAAAATGAGAGCTACATGAGTACATTATCATCACAACAACAGCAACAAAAAAGGAATTTATGTTCTCAATGTTATAATTGAAAGTATGTGTATGGAAGAAAGAGTGTGATTTTACGTGAACTCATGAGAGCTGTAATGTGAAGGGGAATTATTTTGCCAAAATATGGAGAATGACTTTCTGTTTGTAATGTGTAAAAAAAAAAAGAAAAAAAAAGTTTTTTATTTAATTTAATATTGAGTACATTAAAGTTGGAATTGTATATTAAGAACAGTCTTATTTAGTCTTTATTAAAAAAAACGTTGTGTTCTTACATGCAAATGAAAACAACACACCTCGGTTAATCTACTGTCCATTGTCTCTACATGGACTTTTCTTAAGATTTATATTCAACCCCTTAATTCATGTTCTGGTTAATAAATTATATAATCTAACATGTAGATTCAATGTAAAGTGGAAATGTCAGCATTTTTAGTGCAGCATACCTTTGATGAAAATAAAGGTTTTGATGCTTTAAAAGTGGTCCACTAATTTCCCAAAGTTTGTGAGGAGTAATCCACATTTAATGAAACTTTCTGTTTCCAAGTTCTTGTGTTCTCCAGTATGTTTGACAGATGGCTCCTGACTTTGTCCCATCCCCCTGCAGACCCATGAACTGCACAGTAGTACAAAATAGTCATTAGAGGAAATGAAAAGGAAGAAAACAGAGAGGAAATGCTTTGGAGTGTAGAATATAAATTCCATTCATCATTACAGAAATCCTCATAAGACAAGAACAGAATGACAAAAAAGATTTAAAAAACAGCCTGTTAATGAGCTATAAACACCATGTGTGTTGAAGTAAAAATATGAGACATTGCCAATGTAACATACTCTCAATTATTATTTCTTAGGAACTAGATGAAAGAAACATGTTGATAAGTATCTGTGGAGGCTGGGCCAATGTAGTATAACCGTTTCCCCTAAAACTTGACCACGAGCATAAAAAAAGGTGTTTAATTTCCTACATGTTGGTCGTTATGATGCCAATTTGTAATCAATTCAACTGTAAAAAGAGCACAGCAGACTACCTGCCATCAGGAAAATGAATGTTTCCCAGTGATCTCTTGAATTATGCAACATAACAGATCAAATTTTCAGATTCCTCCATTATATTTCATTCATGTTAACATGTCTCTTCCATTATATGAAAATGGGTATTTGACATGAAATACTTTCAGAAAGCTGACATGTCCTGTTGTGACATGTTATACTCTATCTAAAACTATTTCAAACAGCATTTTGTTCTTATAGCCTACATGCAGATTTTTATGACCTCACTTTGATTCTGAGACTGCATTTAATATTTTTACAGTACTTTTGAAAATGTATTTGTCACACAGCAAGATTTTTTAAATGGACAAAGAAGGCAAATAGTGTTTAAAAATGGTGAAGCCTCACAGCAGGTGCTCGGTTTGTGTCCCGGCTCAACCTGGGCCATTCTATGCAGAGTTTTCATGTTCTCCCTATTTTTGCGTGGGTTTCCCCTGGGTGCTCCGGTTTTCCCCACAGTCTTCAGGTCAAGTGAATAACAGACGCTAAAATTGCCCATTGGTGTGAGTGAGGATTTGAATGCGTTTGTCTGTGTATGTTCGCCCTGTGATGGACTGGCCACCTGTCCAGGGTGTTTCCCTGCCTTCGGACCAAGACAGCTGGGATGTGCTACAGCACTACCTGCGACCCTACCTAGGACAAGTGGCTATAGAAGATGGAAGGATGAATGGATGGAAGCTTTAAACTTAAAATTGTACATTTATACTGCAAAATATCCATATTCCCTTACAAAAAATATTTTGATGTCAAATGTGTACTTAAATGCTTTTTTTTTTTTTTTTGTGGTGAAATAAACACAGCACAAAAGATTAAGTACCGGTACTTTCTACATTGAATAATTTAAAGCGTGAACTTGAAAATATATAGTTAATTCTTCATTCAAATTTGTAAAAATGAATGCTCTAGCTTATAAATATTATTTGTTATTGTTTATTACTTTTACAATGTATCATCATGTATTAATCCAGAAGTGGAAAAACCTTGTCATATTTAATTGCTAATTTGAGTCAAAATAAGCTTACTTAAAAAGGTTTAAGGTCACTTAAATAAAATAAGTACATTTTACTTAGGTGTTCCCAGCATGCACTGGGCATAAATAATTAGAGTTTCACTGTTTGCAAGTTTATTTACACTTTTTTATTGTTTATTTTGTTATGTTAAGTAACTTCTTGTTTTGTGTAGTCTTAAATTCATTTTCTATTTAAAATTACCGGTTTATGATAAAAAAAAAAATATCTGTTGATTTTCACCATCATGGTATTTTGTGCACCAAGTGTTGAGCTCTGTGTGTATGCATCTAATTTTTATCACAGGTAATGTTGGGGTGGTGGTGTTGTTTCATATACTAATATTAGTATATGTATTAAAAAGGAAAATTAAAAATGTGACGTTCTAATAAGATGTTCATTTAATTTATACTAAGGTTATTCAAGTAACATGTATATCATATTTGTAAGTAATGGTTACTATATTTACTCTAATTTTTAAGTTACATTTACTCACTCACTTTAATCAATATTACATAATAAAATTAAGTAGATTTTAATTAGTTTTATACCATTAAGATTTACTTGGAAGAACTGTGTGCTAAATCTTACTAG
Organism: Xyrauchen texanus; assembly: GCF_025860055.1. Taxonomy (NCBI): domain Eukaryota; kingdom Metazoa; phylum Chordata; class Actinopteri; order Cypriniformes; family Catostomidae; genus Xyrauchen; species Xyrauchen texanus. The sequence goes on along the minus strand of NC_068309.1, from coordinate 22,215,937 downwards.
TCCATTTATTTCTGTATGGGTCAGTCAATGTTTTGAACAACATTTATTTATTTTTATTTTTGTGAGACTAGTATTTATATTTTCTATGATATAAAAGAGAGCCAGCATTTTGTGCATTGAAGAAAGTTGAATGAAAAATGCCATAAAAAAGAGAAACCTTGCTCTTTATTGGAAACCAGAAATCGAGAGTGAAAGGCCATGTTCAATAATGCATTGAACAGGAGCACATTTCCCTCATAACAATGCCATTGCTCTGCACTATATCCTGGACCTGCTTTGAACTCGAGCACTTTTTGACTGTCAAATGAGAAGCTTGTTTTCTTTTAGATTTTCCAACTTAGATTTACTGTACCTCTTGGAGCACCATGCGTCCTATTTCAAGTAGAACAACTCTAAGAATAATATATAAAGTGACTGTTTTGTAAGTCCATGTGTGCTTTTGTGCTAAAAATTTATATTATATAGGACAAGGTATTGACATTGAAAGCAAGTACAAAATGTTTTCATATTCCACTGCAGGAAATTAGACTTCAGTGTTACCTGAGTCTATGCTAATTGTTTGTTACCCATAGACTCCAACATGATCACATGAGAAGTTGACATGTTGTTATTGAATGTTCAAGTACCCTCACATCAACCTCATTCTGCTGAATTAATGACAAGCACCATATACCATCTGACATTTTTGCATCAGATCCAGCATCCACCTTCTCCTGTGGCACGATAGTGTGTTGTGTCTGCAGTGCTGGAGACTGGGTTATCATCCTGTGTTGAAACCAGGAATGAATTGCTTTTTCCTAATCAGTGACAACTGCAATTCTGAGGTTCCATTTTCTCTCTAAATCCCTTCCATTATCTCTCTATAAGTATACTTTCATCTTTAGATTTCATCTTCAGCAGCATGCTCGAGCACTGAACGCACGCAGTCTGATTTTTGAAGATTTTTTGAACACGCAGAATGTGCCTGGAATTTTTTGCACTAATTAGTGGCTCCACAAGGTGGCAACACTCACATTTGAGCCTTTGCTGTCAAGCAAAAGTGCTAGAAAATTTAATTTCCATTAAACAAGAGGAGGCGAATGTGGATGTGCTAGTGTGAGGAGGCCAGAAGATACCTGCATTTGTACAACTGGAGTCTGAACAATATAAAGATGTGTCTAAACTCTTGAAGATAAATAGTCCAGTATCTTATAGTACTCATAGCGCACATGCGCCAACCACCAGTGTATGGACGCACGTCAAATAAAGTATACTCTGAAAGGCTCTCACGCAGACGGCAATCATTCGCATCAAAACTGAATTATACTCTGGGTTTAAGATTACATTTTTACGAAATGTTTTTAGTAGTTTCAATTTCGGTAAGCATAAACCGAGTTCGGCTCAATAACAATTGAACTACTGTTGCTGAACTCACAGTGAGATCAGTCTGCAACCATCTTTAAAAATCACATGAAATTGCTTCACAAGCACAGTTTTCATTCCTGTGATGACATATTTCCTATTGAGACAGGAAGTTTCCTGAAGAGTGATTTGCTAATTGCTAATCGGTTGTAGGGTATAAGGATGAAGGTATTCTATGGACAAAAAAGTACATAGTGCAAGATGATTTATCAATAATTTTGGCATGCTTTCATGGTTGAGAAAAACACTGTAAATTGGTTAGTTTGATTTCATAGTTTCTTTAAAAAAAATCTTCAAGTGGTCTTTGGGAGCAAGAATCTATTAGAATGATGAAGAGTCAGAGACAGAGTCTGTCTTAGCAGTCCACAGCTCTATTTACAGGTCACTGGAGAGACAAAAAAAAAAAGACACGGCTGCAGTGAAAAACATAACAGTGGCAATTTAGTGTCATCAATCACAGCAACCCTGGCAAGAGACAGGAATGAAACTGGGGTCAGCGCACACATCATGGTTCAGAACTCACCCACAGTTGTTATTGGAAATGGATTCCACTCTGTTCAATTATAGTCATCATGTTACATATCTCACAGCCAAATGATGCCTGTGTGACTTACTTGGTCTTTGGCTAGCCCTGCGGCTTTACTGGCTGTGATGTTTTCAATAATGCAACAGGTAAGCAGCAATCCTATTCTTTCTTGTAACCCTCATGAGACCCCAAGGCAATTTTAATAGCATAAAAAATAAAGTTGATAAGCTTCAGCCATCATGTTATATTACTTATGTTTGGGGACTTTGACACCCCAGATATAATGGTGCGTTCACGTCATGTAAAAATTACCATCATTTTGAGTTTCTGACTTGTAAAAACTGTTCATGTCTTTGTAGAACTCGTAATTGCAAGTTGTAAACTGCAGAATTCTATGAAAGCTCCAACTTGACACTCATGATGTCATGTAAAAAGAGCCAAAATGGCATCAGCCTTTCCACAGTTAAAGGTTAAAACATATTTCTTTTTGATATGCCATTTTATTGCGCAATTGTTACCTGGAGCGTTGTTTTTTTTTTTTTGCAAGAACATACGAATTTCTGTGATAAATAATTTGCTGTCATAAAAAACAAAGCTGTTTTGGTGTTATGAATGTTACCATAGAAACAAATAACTTTGAAGGTCTGAGGACGTAAACAGCTTCCAGTAGAATCTCTGCGTTGCCATCTCGTAACTAATTATGATGCGACGTGAACGCAGCATAAACACAAATGATAATATTCTCTGATTGGTGTATACACTGTAGAGATAAGCTCCTGCCAATTTATTGTGATTTCTTTCATTGTATTCATCTGTAATGTGTCTTTGCCAGGGTCAAATCAAGCCTAAACAGAAATAGTTACTAGAATACATAAACATATTTCACATTTCTGAAAAGTGCATTCCTACTCTGTGATGAAAAAGACAATATCTGCCAACTGGGTTTTGATTAGGTCAGAGGGACTTGTTATTAGAATCCGATAGGGAAATTAAAAGATTAGTTTTAAAATTAATATTTTTTCACATACAGTTCATCATTGACTCTGGGACCCCAAACATAACAACAGTAAAGTCTGTCTCAATAGAACAACAGCAATAAAAGGCACAAGAGTTGTAAATGGAGAGCTTACAGCTGACATGAATTCAAATGTATTTGGACATATGCCTAAATTAACCATTAGCTAGGTGAGAGACCTTGACATCTAACCATCAGTTTAACAATTTCACTAATTTAGCTAAACCCTTCATGCTTTGCAGGAAATAGAAAATACTCTTTGATATAATCTAGTTTTCGGATTATTAGTAATTGAGTATTAAAAATGCCAAATGCCTTCTTCAAAGCAGGCAATTACATGTGCAATGCTTTCTTTATGTCTGCCAGGTTGCAAAGTGTCAAAGTTATAGGGACAGGAGTGGTTTGAATTAAAATGATGTAGAAAATAAAACCATGGTGGGAGGAGAGAAAGAGAAGGGGTGAATCATGAATCACTTGCTCCAACAAGTTAGTCATCACATAGTGTCACTTCAGGGTGAGGATGATTCACTCGTAGTGCAAACCAACACTAAAATGTTGCTTAAATGTTTGCCTAGATCACTAATATTAGGATACAGTGAGAAGCGGGGCATCAACACTTTCCCTGCTGTTCATCACTGTGGCTGTTTCATCTCACTGAAAACTATTAGGTCTCTTTGAAAATATACTTATGTCTGTTGGAGTGTATAAGCAACAGACAATTTTCCGCTATCAGCGCTTCTGATTGTCTTGAACCCCACACTTGAGAGAGACCAGTGTTGGGTAAGTTACAAAAAAATAAAAAGTAATCATCTACAGACAGGGGGTCAGGAATAGAGTGCAACAGTGCCCGCCCACTTTTTCAGCCATCCGTGTTCCAGAAGTATATAACCCATTAATTTTTTTTTTTCATAGGCTTTCCATAAAATACCTCATAAAGGAGTTCTAAGCCCTTTACCAAGTTATTGTTGAAAATCAATCCTTCTACAGAAAGAATTATGGATTTTTACTTCAAGAACCAGACTGTTGCGTTCTATTGGCTGCTTAGCATGTCCCTGTTAGCCACTGCTGGTAGATGCTGTAACTACTACCTGTGATGGCAAAAAATATGTTTCTCCATTGACAGCAATTTAAAAGAAGCCATGATTTCTGGTGAAATTTTTTTTCCCAAGAAAACTTTCCATCGCAATTATGTCATAACATTATAGAGCATCCTTTTCAGTTGGCATATCGTTTTTAAGGACTCTTAAAAACTTGAAATAGACTTTTATTTTTCCCTATGTGTTGCCATTAATGAGTGATCGGTCACATGACCGGTCCACATTCACAGGACTGAGTGCTTTTGAACGAAGATGTCATTGAAATGAGTGGGAATTCTAAGGGTTAGTGTTCTTTAGATTTTTTAGAGCTCTTTTGATTACCAATTACAAAGTACATTTCATGTACATTTCACATACATACATTTAGGCTACCATATAAATACCAACTAACACTTCATAAACTAGTTTTTGTTTTTCCACTATTCCACTATGTTCTGTATTTGTTAAAGAACATACTTCTCAGCTGTTAATAAACAGCCAACAACTGACTTCTTGTCAGATCTTTAGCTATGAAGGTTAGTATGAAGGACATACTTCATTCAGAAACTTGCACATTGTCCTGTGGCACGAATGTATGATCGCAAATATAATTTAATTTGGTTTTGTTAAACAAATACAGTCTTAACCACAACTACTTTACAACAACACAACTACATTTAATTTAATATTTTAAATATGATGTCTCCTAATCTCCTGTGGCCTCATGATGTGCACTTGAAAATCTTTGCAGATATACAGTAGTTGGTCATCCAGGTATTTCTCGCCTACTGTTTTCAGGATTTTTACATTCTAATCATCTAATATACTGCTTTTGGCATATTATATAGGGAAGTAGGCATATGCGGACACAGGAATACACTAGATACACTCAGCACCATAAATGACTCGTCGTTAGAGACGTACATGTATGTTATGAACCTTAATCAAGTTTTAAATACTTTGTAATCACAATACATCCAACACTGGCTAAAAGGCACATTGTGCATGAAGATTTCCCACCATGGCCCCCTCCCAGCCACTGACTGGCAGTAAAGATAGAGAGTGTATCTGCAGAGAGCGAGAGGAGAGAGAGAACTGAATGCTCGATTTAAACGTTATACAACACTTGAAGCCAATGGTAAGTGATTATGCAACGTTTCAGGTTGCAGATGGATTTTGGGGTTTTTGTTTGGGGGAGTTTGAATCCTGTTATGTGGCTCTTGGTGTTCATACAGAATAAACACCAGCTCCTTCATCTCTAATACTGATATTAAGCACCATTAAAATCCCAAATGGTTTAGAAAAGTCACCATCTACAAGTACTCTGTTCTGCCTTTTGATTGGTTTTGTTGTGACTGTAGAGTGGAGAGGAGAAGGTGCAAGGGGGCCCACAGGACCCAGAGCTCATAATCCAGCACTGGCATGTGGCACACAGGGGCCACTGAACTAATTACACGCTGCATTAAAAAGAAGGATAACGGCCTCCTTGGCTGGGATTTCATACAGTGTCTGCCCCAGATGCAGCAAATCAGGAGAAACATAAAAACTGATTAGAACGACACTATCTTACAGCACAACACCTACTACACACTGAATATTGGGTACTGTATGTTGTTTGACAAATCACAGCTTCACCGCTATTGTATTTGTCAACACAAAGAAGTGACTAAAATTTGATTCATGTGATGATTATGCTTGGAAGATGCATGGAAGTTGAAGATTTTATCTTTTCTAAAAAAAAATATGTATGCCTTTGTGCAAAGCACATTATCATTCGTCATGCACTAGTTAACATGGATTTTTTTTTTTTCATTTTTTAAGAATGATCCAAATTAAAAACAATTTCTACTCATACATCACACAATTTTCTTTGCACATCTTGTTTGATTGATTCACATCACATCACATCACATCACTAATGTCTCATTTGCAAATTTAGGAAAACTGAACAGCTATAATTGCAAACAAAAGATCTGCATTATGTTTTCTTCTCACCAGTGTGGCTCACTTAACATGCTTAACATAAATAAAGAAATCACAGTCTGCCCTCTAGTGTTACAATGGGATGCCACTGAAACACACGTTTGAAACATTTAAAAGACCCAATGAAATCAAAATAGCTGTTGTGTGTCTTTAAATCCATGTCTGTTAGGTTTAAGGCCATCTACTGTATAAGTTTGTGCACTGCATAGCAGATAGCCACATTTAACATTCACAGTCTTTCACATCTGTGAAAATGGACCAAAATATGAATGACTTTCTTGCACTGGCAGGTACACCTAAATGTTTGTCGAGTAAAATACTCTCTAAAATAAGAATGTATCTTCCCCCTAATAACACCTACCTCTGACAAGCAATAATAGTAATTGGCAAATCATAGTTCATAAACAATAGACTAATGGCTCTTTAAAATATAAAAAAAGGGGGGTAGATGAGCTCTTTGTAATGTCCAAGCCATTTCATGGGGTTTTTAAGTCCCTTAATGATGGACATGTTTCTATCTATGCATAAACATTCGTTTTTCGCTCTTGGTGAGTTCACTGTATGAGGTTTATCATTGTGTACACTGAACATAAGTATTAACCTGCAATTTCTACCTCAGTTATCTATCTCTACTTGATCTAACCCATAAAAAATACTTTTGTTCTTGTAACTTTTATTATTAAAGGTTAAGTACATTGTAATAACCTGATAATAATAAATAAGAGAAACAAGGAGCATATGAGGAAAGTCTTAAAGTCTGCTCACTGTTTATTACAGTGGTTGCCAACAACAGTGAGCCTGGATTCATTTAAATGGAAACACATTGTCATACATGATAATGATGGTAATAAATTAGCCATTAATTAAAAAAAAAGGTTTTTTTTGTTAAAAATGAACAAAATGCCATTATTGATTGAAAACATAATCAATGATTGTCCTTACCTTACCCCGATTCACTACGAATCCTACTATAAAGCCTGTAAAACAGAGCATACAAAAATGATTTGTATTTTGAGCTGTTGGGTTCGATTTTGTGCGAAATCGCTGGCTTATGACGTTCTTCCTTGTGTCATTACGTCATGTCGGCACAGGAAAGAAGTGCCGCCTGTCTCATGTTCTGGCTGGATAAATTAACTAAGCTGTTCAACTCAGTTCAGTCACACTCACACAGTTCAGGACAGTATCGTTGCAGTTTATAGATGGATGCTATCTGTGGCGAAGTTGTTTACCAGCTATAATTCTTAGATATGTTTCCAGTACGGTTGTTGAAGCTTATATTGCTTGTCATGCTTTTCTGAATCGAACATTACTAGTGTGTCAACCGATCATGATGTATCTACATTGTCCGGTGAAGTTACTGTGACATGTTTAAAATGTATGACCTCTGAAACAGACTTCTTGTAATTGTTATATTGCATTTTTAAGCATATTATTTTTACATTTAATAAAGTTTATTTTATCCCCATCATTATTAAATCCTCGTTTTAAGTTATAGGTTTATGGTGTTATTGTGTGCATTGCATAGATATGCTACTGTAGTAACTGAGGCTGGACAATATAGTATACAAACAATATAGTCTTCTATTGAAATCTTATCAGCCATATAATTTAAAATTGTAGTAAAATTCAAACATTAATAGTAGATAAAACACTTGAATAGTCATATTAAGATATACAGGTTGTGGCTGAGGAGAGTCCCGTGTTGTCTATTAAAAGTGTAGTGTCAGAAAAGCGATTTAAGTGTAAAATGTTTTCAAATATGTTGTTTAGTTTATAAAAGCAAGTTAAATTTCCATTTCAAATGTTTAATCGTATAACATAATATCAACATGAAAATAGCACGTTATGACTCCGGCTTCAGTCATGATCACACACAGTCGATGACCATTGTCCAGGTAACCTCAAATTGGGAGATTTATCCGGCAGAAGAGCAGCACCAGAACACGACTGACGTAATGTATTCTTCCACAAAGTGCTTGCAATTTTACATTTCAACCACAGATGTCGCTTGAGAGCACAAAGTTACGTAGCGCAACTTTAAATAAAAATAAAATGGCAAATGCACAAATACACTGAAAAATGTAACTGGTTTTAAATTAACTGCTTTTAATCAACTCAAAAATATGATAGCCTAACTTGTATAAATTAGTAGCTCTGGGGATTTCAAACTGGGGTCCGGGTACCCCCCGGGGGCTGCAAGGGGTGCTCGAATTATTGTATTTTTTTTCTGTCTAAAAACATTTTTCTCTCTCTCAAAATGTTTTTATCACAATTTTATTTTATTAATTTTTTGGAGAGAAATAAAAACACTGAGAGGAATACACATTTTCTTGAAAGGAAATAAAATAGGATAAAAATATTTGTAGGACATAGGCTCATATATATTTTATAGTTTAAGAAAGGGCCCAACTAGCAAACACACATCTCTGAGAAGTCTATTTTAGATACATCTGGAAAGCATCACAATCTTATTAACATCTGCCTAACATCTTAAAAAGATCAGATTTACAAACATTCTAAATCATAAAAGTCTCAAAGACATCTGCTTAATGTCTTACTGACATACCAGATATACTTACTGACATACTTTTTATAGACATGTTGCAGATGAGCAAACAACGTAAAAAAAAAAAAAAAAAAAAAGTGTTCCAGATGTAAACACACTGATCAAGTAGACGGGTATTGTACATGTGCTATCAGGGGAGTCCTTGCAAGGGGCCATCATATTTAAGGGTCCTTGGCAACAAAAAGTAACAAAAAAAAACATTTGGTTACATCAACAAAACTATTTAAGGGTTAGATCAGCTAAAAATTGCCCTAGGAAAACAATATTGGGTTATCACTTTTTACAGTGTAGCTTCATGTGGTAGCATCTAAATGATCTAGCTTTATTCTAATCAAAAATGTTATTTAACCTGGCTAAATTTAGGCTACTTGACAAATAATATTTTTATGGGTAAGATCAGGTAAAATAGCTCCATAAGGTAGCAATTGCAGGTTATAATATCTAGTAGGCCAATTCAAATACTGCTAGAGCACAAGGGTTTGTTTGAGTTTAAGAGCCAATTTTACGAGGAAATGAGGAGACAGTCAGAGGGTCATTTGGCAATACACGCTGTGTGAGCCGGTATGGAGAAACAGGCAAAGGATATTTAATTTGGATGGAATAGTCCACAGATGGAGAAAAGAGGGGTGGCATGACTGTTGGGGGGCATAAAATGCCTGTATAATATCTATTCTGAAAATAATAGTATTTATGCCTGATATGATTAAGTATAACGTTAAGAGCTGATATTATCTATTGGTCAGTGCATTTCAGCCTGTATAAAGCTTAAAGGGAGGCATTGGCATGGTGGCATTTGAGCGCGGACACTTGGAGGCTCCCACAAGCTGTCCTGTGATAATTGATGGACCGATCTGAAGAAGATGGACTTTGATGAAGCCACTTCCTATACACTGATTAGTCTGATGAGGTTTTTTGTTTTCTAACTTCATTTTATGTCTGATATCAACCTACGGTTACGGACTCCTTGCAATTTGAAGGTCTGTTACATTTAAGAAAGGGGGCCGGCACTTTTTGCTAAACATGCCATGGATGTGCACATGGCGGAACATTAGTAGACCAGCTCTGTCTTTGAATTGATGCTCTAATTAATTAAGACATTAAACCCACCTCAGCTTTTTTAACAGGGACAATGGCAGCGGTAACGAGTCCGGAAACGACACCTCAACCCCGGGTCTATTTTCAAACACCACCCGGTACCGAAGAAGAAGTGCCACAGAAGCAAGGGCGCGTGACTGTCAAATATGACAGAAAAGAATTAAGGAGGCGGCTGAATTTGGAAGAGTGGATAGTTAGCCAGTTGATGAATCTATACGACTGTGAGGTAGGATAAATAACACTGTCATTGCTTTGGTCGTATGAAATTCTTTTGTCGCGACGAATGACAGGTCTTTTCTTTTCCATGCTCGAGCACCGGTATTCCTCGTTTGTTATGTCCTTATTGTGCCATAGTTGCTATGCCATAATAAACTGGTGGTTATTCAGTGCAGCATGGCATTATTATATATATTTTAGCTGTTTCTGTCATGCTTTAATTATTTTAAATCGATGTTATCATTTATTTTTATGCATTCACACATGGAAGGGCGTGGCATGATATGAGTACAGACAAAGCCTTAAAACAAAGGTGAACCTGTGCAGGTGAAAAGAGTGAAATAGCTTTAACCATCCAATGTGTCCTTCATCCATGATGCATCCCTTCATATTTCATCAGTAAGTGAGCTTGTGTCATAAGTTAAATGTCACACAAATCTAGGCAATGGGAGGATGTTGCATGAACAAAGAAATGTCACCCCAATTCCAAAATATGTCTGCAGAATGTACAAAAACCAGAATAGCACTCAGTAGGATTTACAGTATAAATGTCTATTGCACATATATAGGTGACATTGGAGGATTTTTTATTTTATTTTTTGGTCTCCTTTTCAGCCCTCTGGGATTGACAGAATTACCCCTCTAGCCATTGTGATGTCATCTGTTCAGACATGCAAAGCATGCTTCACTTGAAACTTGACTTAACCTCCAGGGCTAATATATCTGACCTAGATAATGTGTAGTGTAAGAATAGGAAGCTGTTTAAATTAGATTTTTTTTCCCCCCTGAATGCTCTTTTCAACCCAGCCTCATCCTGAGCTAAAATCTGTCTTTGAGAACCCTCACCATTTTGTCTGATTGAGGTACTAAAGAGCACACAAATCCATTTGAATTCAATGAATGCTTACGGACTTCAGTAAATTTCCCATTGACAGATGGTTTCAGATCATTAGAAAGAGTCCAGCATGCATAACGGTGGTATTCTAATAACACTCTGAACGGGAGAGTAAAGACAATACAGCCACCCTTATAATAGAACTGTGAAATTTCATCAAAATCCCACAGGTTAAATTATATTGTGATCTGACAGGAGAACTTGCCCATTATATTGCTGCAGTCTCACAGTACACTTAAATCACAATAGCCCAAAGCAAAAACTAAAATGTTTTTGAATAACATTGTACAGTCACAAACAACATAACCCAATTTAATTGACTTTTATTTTTCACCATTGGCTCAAATCACATTTTGTCACATGATTTTGTCTGTTGCATTCAAAAGTTTCTTCCCACTGAAGAATATTGTAGAGCCATTGAAGGCTATGTTTTACAATGAAGTGTATATTTTCTCATAAAGTGTCCCTCTGTTCTTCATTTATGTTTTTAAAGTACAGTTATGCTAGTCCCAGTCCCACTGTCTCTCCAGATACAATACCGCATTGGTTTGTAAACCTGATTACCTCGTTTACTGGGTGATTGATTAATAGATGACATTTACCCACCCCAGGGTAAAGGCAAATAAAAGTGTCTTTGTACTTGATTTATCAGTCCAGAGGAGCACCTTTGGTCAGCTGTAGTGTTCTACAGCGACTCCAAAATACAGGTCTGCGTGAACAGTTTAATAACAGACCTGCTTTCCCAAAGACTGCAATAGCACACGTTGGAGGAAAAATAAAAAATGTTTACAGCAGCAGACTTGCGTTGTCTTCAGAACACATATGGGTGGATGGATGGACAGACGGATGGACTTGTCTCGCCTCAGAGGGCCTTCTGTGTCCCCTCTATTAATCCAAGAAGTAATCAGACAGCTTGTTTTTATAGAGCGAAAAGACTGGAAGTGAATGGAAATTGATATGGTCACAAACATACACATAGACACAGCCCAAACTGTTGTGTAGAGAGGATGTCATGGACAAAGGCCAGATATTTCTGGGACATGCAAATAATAGTTATGAGGTCATACTAACTAAGTCCCTATGACTGCATGATCTTTTCTTGGATAAGAAAAGATGTTTGCCTGTTGTTCTAGTTTATGATCTTACCTTTGTTCTGTGGCTTGAAGATGATTCACATTTTTGCTAGTTTTTACAGGAGCCCCCATTAATATGTGTCTCTGTATTTTACAGGAGGATGAAGTTCCTGAGCTGGAAATAGATGTGGATGAGCTGTTGGATCTTTCCAGCGATGTGGAGAGAGCCATTCGAGTGAAGGTTTAATAAACATCTAATACATCTGCTTGATCTTGTTTGCTTCATTACTCCCCTAAGAAGATTTTCCCTCCTCTAGACTTGCTTTCTAGTATCCCTCTGACATTTCAAATGCAGGTGGTTTTACATTAATTCTGCCTGTACAGTAGTGAGCTCTCTTTGAAAGCTGAAATTTTAGCAGAAGATTTTATTTTTAGAAAATGGAGGGTTTTCAGTCCATTTCTCTGACCCATTTCATCCCTTTACATCATATTTCTGCCTTAATTGGTGCATGTAGTTAGGAGGGAGAAAAAGCAGTAAATTAGTGTGAGAAACTCTGAATTAATTATTTCCAATTTTGTTACTCAGATGCTGCTGGTTGACTGTTACAAACCTAATGATGTAAGTCCCTTTTGAATATTAATAGCAGTAGCAATGCGCTTCAATGCGGTGTTATTTTTATATGAGCCATTGATTCACTCAGCATTACATTATGCTTAATTTAAAGGTGCACATTTGGTCCTCATTAAAAAAAAAATAAATAAAAAAATAGTACTTTTGAAAAACATTTTTTAGAATCATGTACTTTAACTTACGTATGTAAAGTTATATGCAAACTTCATGATGACATAATGGCAGTAAATTATTTTTATTACACTAAAATCATGGTAACATGCATAAGGGGCCGTTCACACCAAACATGTATTAGCATCCACATCGTATCTTGCTGTGTTTTTAGCAACTCATGCTGGAATGCCGCATTTTTTTTAGACACAGTGTCAATTTAAAAATAATTTTAACCTTTAAAAACGAGGCACCTGTGTTCTGTTCATTGTGCTGCATCTAGCTTTTTTTTTTGCATAAGAATTCATTCTGTCTGAACAGCTTTAATTGTTAACGACTCGTGGCTATACTTTTGAAACAATGTATTTGAATGTTTATGAACTGACCTCATTGTAAATGCTTCACTTATAAATCAACATTATTCCACAAATGCTGTTAATTGAGTTTAACTTGTATTGAACCCGGAATACTAAAGCGTGCACATCCATGTAAAAAAAACTCAAGCGACTGTGAAAGCAAACCAGATATAGGCAGATTGTTAAAGTCTGTGCATATTATCTCACTAACTAGCATGAGCAGCATAACAAAACCACTTGTAATCAAAATATTCTGAACATTTTACAGTTATTGTAATCTAAGGCCTGGTACACGTCGCAAGTGTGGGCATAGCGTATTTTTTCTGCCGCCCATGTTAACGGGTAAGAGTATTCAAATTGGAAGCAGCAACAGTGCATCTGTGTGTCGCTGCAGTGCAGCAAGTGTCTTGGCACAGAGTTTTTGTTTTTTTCTGCTGAATTAAAGTGTCTGCTAATGGACAAATTTGATTTGGCATGAAATATAAATGTGATCTGACAAAAAAAGTTAAGGTGTATCGTTCTCCTTGATTAACATTGAGAACGACAGGCTATCAGCAACTGAAATCATACATACGCCAATAAAACAACTAAGAATAATTCTTGAATTGTTCATTATTTGCAGGACTTTGTGGCGGCACTGCTGGAGAAAGTTCGAGGTATGCAGAAACTCAGCACTCCCCAGAAGAAGGGTGAGCTGACACCATGAGGTCAAACCATCTCACCCCACCATAAAACAAATCTGTTACTCCAAACTCAGAGGAGAGATGCAGGCATACAGACCCAACCACAATACCACAATGTCTGTCAAACAGAGATAAACGATAGGAGCCCAGCCAAGCCAATCTCAGCTGCAGGTTGACCAACCCAACTGTTTTAATTTGTTTTAGTACTGTTTCAGCATATATTATGTGTAGAGTGTGTGCTAGTGTCCCTTTAGCTTAAACTTCCTATAGTGATTTAGAGAAACGAATCAAATGTTGTGGAATGGTTGATGTTACAGTTCACTAATACACTTTTCTCTGAGCCACATGGCTTGATGTATTTGTAGTGGAGTAGAAATTTAGAACAAAGCAGAATTCCCCCCCCCCCTTTTTTTTCAGTCTTACTGCTGTTGTCTTTCATAAGAGCAAAGCTGAAAATGATGGCGTTTGTTTTAGATAGGGTGTCAGATATTAGTGTTGCCAAAGTAGGATGGGCGGATGGGGGCACAAATTGTTTTGTAAGCCATTTTTAATCTTCCATTTTTTAGGAAAACATGTTTGTGCTTGGTACTATTGCTTTTAAGAATCATTTGGCCAAGCAATTTAACAGCATTAATTAGTTCAATGGAGTGAATTCGTCAATTTGTTATATCAAGTTTTTTACTAATATTTATGAGAAAACAAAAACATGAAGTGCACCGAATACTGATGTTGCTATGAAGATACTAGAATTGCTTGGGTGACATAGGCCAAGGTCAGTGCAAAATCATGTTCAAAGCCTGAATCTCTTTTGTAAATAAAAAGTTTATTCAACTTCAAGTGAACAAGAAATGAGTAATGCATCTCTTACTGATCAGAACTTGTTGGAATGATATAAACTGTACTGTGTGCACTCTCACAACCAAATATGTGTAGTAAGACTCTCAATTAAAGAATGGTGCTACATACATGTCTGAATAGCTGTGTGTTATGCTGTTTGAAAGTGAAACAAAAAAACGGAATGAAAACCGAGTGTGATTGCTGGAATGATTTTGCTTCCGAGACCCATTTCTTTAACAACTATGCAGGTATGGTAGATAACAGTAGAGCAGTTTAGAGTGCAGCTACAAGTTTACTGATTTTAAATGTTCAAGACACACAGGCTCACAATTCTGTCACTATAACTCAGCTTTTCTCTCAATGCTTATCAGCTCTACTTCAAAGATGAGTGTGGCGCCACCTAGTGGAAAAACAAAGATTAACATGGTGAGACTGTTCTATTTGTGTTCTGTCCACTTTTTTAATTACAGATTAAGAGACATCAAAGGTGAGTAATATGGTACCGATCACACAAATAAAGACCAGCTTTAACCTTTTACACACTTTATTAGTGTGCAAATATTATGAGACCGTTCCTCGCAAAAAATATTAAACACTGCTTCTTGAGATAAGGGGCAAAACGTTTAAAATGAGTTTTTAAAACTAAATTAATTTGAAATGGATGTATTTGTAGACAAAGATGTCAGCCAACGAACGATGTAACAGAACAGGTTTTTATTAAAAAAAAAAAAAGTTTCTGAAAATTGACATTTAGTTAATTTGTAACTTGCAACTTACTGTCATTTACCAAAATTACTTACGTAATACCATAAAGCGTGCCATTTTAATTTGATTCAACCAACAAGTGTAAAGTCTTTAATTATCTAATAATATTGTTCAGTAAAGGAGTTGTGATAAAATCTGTTCAATTTTTATATATATATATATATTTTTTAATCTGTTTTCATACTATTCTGATAATTGTTGACAACATTTTATATTTTTCCATCTTAACCAGGTGTTGTAAACTGCAGCCATTTTTACCCACTCAGTTGAAGATGCCTCTATAAACTAAACCAAAATGGCAAAATTGATTTTAACAGAAATTATAATAATGAGATTGATGGAGTTGACAAGACTTCTGATTGGATTTGATGCAAAGAGAGGACATAACTTTGATAGGCAGTTTTTTATGGAAAATATAATATGTATTGTATGATATCTTACAGATCCCCCTACCTTTCATTTGATATTTATTTTTATGAATTTGTTGCATTTTTAAACACTTTGTTTAGCAGTTTAACATTGTGACCTCTTGCTGAGGACAGGTTAAGTTACATGTGATTCCAAATATAAAGCAGGCATTAAAAAAATTCTAATGAAATTATTTTAAAATATAAGTAAATAATACCCTGAGAATTCACATTTCCTTTAGATTGAACTTTTGTAAGACAAGTTGTCCATTATCTCAAGTATCAGTGAAAATATTGTAGTACCATGGAAGGCATCAGTGTAAAATACCATGGTACATTCATATATACCATGGTACTTAATAATTACCATATTTATATGTGTAGTTGACAAATAAGTTTGTCCAATATATTTGTGTCCATGTTGGTTTCATTTTCTTACAAGGATAGTTCACCCAAAAATTAAAGTTCTCTCATCATTTACTCATCCTCATGCCATTCCAGATGTGTATGACTTTATTCTGCAGAACACAAACAAAGATTTTTAAAATAATATTTCAGCTCTGTAGGTCCATACAATGCAAGTGAATGGATACCAACTTTTTAAAGATTCAAAGCACATTAAGGCAGCATAAAAGTAATCTAAAATCTCCAGTGGTTAAATCTATATCTTCAAAAGCGATATGATAAGTGTGGGTGAGAAACAGAATATTTTTACTATAAATCACCACTTAAGTTTCACATTCTTCTTTTGTTTTTGGCGATTCACTTTCTTTGTGCATATCGTCACCTTCTGGGCAGAGAGGAGAATTTATAGTAAAAAAAGGACTTAAATATTGATCTGTTTCTGACCAATACCTATAATATCGCTTTTGAAAACATGGATTAAACCACTTAATCATATGGATTACTTTTATGTTTCCTTTTTGTGATTTCAGAGCTTGAAAATCACCATTACTTTAAAAGGACCAAAATTAAAGGACATTAAATGGACCTTCAGAGCTGAAATATTCTTCTAAATATCTTTGTGTTCAGCAGAAGACAAGACGTCACACATCTGGGATGGCATGGGGGTGAGTAATTGACGAGAATTTAATATCCCTTAAAAAGCTTTTTCTTAAATTAAAAAATATATATTTAATAACATAACAAATGTGTAGTAATAGTGGAATAATACATCATATAAAAAGTATTGAAATACATTTCAAATACTTTTCATAACGTCAAAACATCTGACCATTTTTTAAATGTCACACAGTAATGAGGGTCTAAAGGGATCTTTTCTATTTTATGGGGGGGTTGTAACATGACAACAGAATGGCTACCTAAATATTAGTTACACCACCTGACTTTGATTTGGTGGACATCCGTTTTAAAAATATTAATATATGAAAAAAAAAAAAAAAAATTCTGCTTAACTTTTTAAAGAAATAATAACAAAATATTATCCATCATAACATTTTCAAGAAATTCAGCTTTAAATACGATTTTTCCCCCCACTGAATTCAGACGGTTGCACCACTTGGAATTTTTTTACTTTAAACCCCAGAAAAATACAAATATCAAAATGACGTTTGAACATGTTCATCATAGTATAGGTGCATACAAGAAATTGTTTTGTGTGAACTACATTTTTAATGGGGGTTGTTTTTAATATTAGATCCGGACAAAAAAAATAAATAAATCACCATCATGTCACTGAACCATATACCATAATGTTTACATGGTACTTTTTCACGCTACTCTATTTCACAGAATACCCTTGTAATAACAGTACTTTATCTAAAAGCTGAAGTACGTAATTTCTGCCACACTAGCACTACCGAATGGAATTTTAAACAACTTTCTGAATTCACCCCATCTGTCAGTCAAACAAAGAGACAAACCCACCCCAAACTCACATTATTGGTTGAGTAATGTAGTTGGGGTGGGTCCAAGCAGATTTCTCAAAACAAACAGACATTTTTAGGAACACAGAGACAGTGTTTACAGTTTTTGAGAAAATTAACCTACAAATGCCTTACTTATAGTTGTCTATGCATACACTCACCTAAAGGATTATTAGGAACACCTGTTCAATTTCTCATTAATGCAATTATCTAATCAACCAATCACATGGCAGTTGCTTCAATGCATTTAGGGGTGTGGTCCTGGTCAAGACAATCTCCTGAACTCCAATCTGAATGTCAGAATGGGAAAGAAAGGTGATTTAAGCAATTTTGA
This sequence comes from Xyrauchen texanus, assembly GCF_025860055.1. NCBI lineage: Eukaryota > Metazoa > Chordata > Actinopteri > Cypriniformes > Catostomidae > Xyrauchen > Xyrauchen texanus. The sequence continues at coordinate 22,198,042 of NC_068309.1, read as the reverse complement.
GCGTGGCATGGTTGTTGGTGCCAGACGGGCCGGTCTGAGTATTTCACAATCTGCTCAGTTACTGGGATTTTCACACACAACCATTTCTAGGGTTTACAAAGAATGGTGTGAAAAGGAAAAACATCCAGTATGCGGCAGTCCTGTGGGCTGAAAATGCCTTGTTGATGCTAGAGGTCAGAGGAGAATGGGCCGACTGATTCAAGCTGATAGAAGAGCAACTTTGCCTGAAATAACCATTCGTTACAACCGAGGTATGCAGCAAAGCATTTGTGAAGCCACAACACGCACAACCTTGAGGCGGATGGGCTACAGCAGCAGAAGACCCCACCGGGTACCACTCATCTCCACTACAAATAGGAAAAAAGAGGCTACAATTTGCAAGAGCTCACCAAAATTGGACAGTTGAAGACTGGAAAAATGTTGCCTGGTCTGATGAGTCTCGATTTCTGTTGAGACATTGAGATGGTAGAGTCAGAATTTGGCGTAAACAGAATGAGAACATGGATCCATCATGCCTTGTTACTAGGGCAGGGATAAATGATTATTTTTTAAACGATTAATCTAGCGATTATTTTTTCGATGCATCGATCAATCTAACGATTCATTTTTTCAGTCCGATTCGATTTCGATTCGATTAATCGACTTGTGACAACACCGGTAATACTGGTTTCATCTGGGGTGGGGGTGTATAAAATGTAAAAAAAATAAACATTTGCCGGGAGTTTGACTGACTGGCGATCTGATCAATCAATCATAATACACCATTTTTGTCCGACAAAGTAGTCAGGAGAGAGAAGATTAACGTCGGTGGATTTGAATTTGAATAATGGATTGTAGGCTACTGTACTGACATCTTTCCGCGGTTAAAACAACAGTCCTTCTGATGTAGGCTACATTCATGTTTAGCTATTTGATGCTATAAATTAACCAAGGAAAAGATGATCGGTTCACGAGCAGCTTTAACTGAGGCAATCTGTCACGACACATTAAAGAGCCACAAAATAGTAGGCCTATTTATGGTTTAATTTTCTTGAATGAAAGTTGAGACTTTATTAAATGTTACCTGCTTGGTCCTGTCTGTCAGCGCGTTGTCAGTGTCCTCTATGTATTTTTCACGACATTCATAGCTATAAGCGCATTATTAATAGCTATAAGCAAAAACTTTAGGTGTCGACAACGTATTATAGCCTACTCCAACATCGAGTGCAAAGTGGGGAGTTGAAAAAAAACTTACGGTGCTCTGTCATCTGCAGCTGCAACCGGGTGGCGCCTCTTAAGGTGCTGGTGCATTGCCGTGGTGCTAGAATGGAAGGCCATCTCCATTTTGCAAAGACGACATATCACGGAATTGTTTCCTTTTAAATTAAAGAATTCCCATACTTTAGAGGAACGAGTTCATGCCGCCTTGCACTTCTGATAGTCTGAGGAGCCACTCGTGTTGCTACTAGTCGCTGGCGCCGCCATCTTTGTTTTGGGTCCGACGAATCGACGCGCATATTTTGCGTCAACGTATTTTTTGCGTCGACGTCATCGTTGTCCCAGCCCTACTTGTTACCACTGTGCAGGCTGGTGGTAGTGGTGTAATGGTGTGGGGGATGTTTTCTTGGCACACTTTAGGCCCCTTAGTGCCAATTGGGCATCGTTTAAATGCCATGGCCTACCTGAGCATTGTTTCTGACCATGTCCATCCCTTTATAGCCACCATGTACCCATCCTCTGATGGCTACTTCCAGCAGGATAATGCACCATGTCACAAAGCTTTAATCATTTCAAATTGGTTTCTTGAACATGACAATGAGTTCCCTGTACTAAAATGGCCCCCACAGTCACCAGATCTCAACCCAATAGAGCATCTTTGGGATGTGGTGGAACGGGAGCTTCGTGCCCTGGATGTGCATCCCACAAATCTCCATCAACTGAAGATGCTATCCTATCAATATAGGCCAACATTTCTAAAGAATGCTTTCAGCACCTTGTTGAATCAATGCCATGTAGAATTAAGGCAGTTCTGAAGGTGAAAGGGGTCAAACACAGTATTAGTATGGTGTTCCTAATAATCCTTTAGGTGAGTGTATGTTGTCTGTGATATAAGAAAGTACTTAACACTGGAAAAAGTAACATACTTCAGCTTTAAAAACCTTTTTTTTACTTTTTTGTGATCGGCATGTTAAAACTAATCCGAGAGGACCATGTTGCATCTCACCTGGAATTTTAGGAGGTGCTCCTCTGTCACCATAACCTGTAGTTTAGAAGAGCAATGCTACAAGTCAGACACACTGAAGATATGATCTAAACATCATTTGACATTTTGAAACTAATAGTATTCATTACATTATAATACAGTACAATTTGAGAATTATTCTGTCCAAAATGTTCATAACATACTCACCAAGCTCAGAGGGAATGACCAGTTTCCTCTTCTCACCCTCACACATTCTAGGAGACAAGAGAAACAGTATTAAGTTATTTATTTTTTGTAATTTTCCAATTTTCATTTTTAAAACTTTGACAGGAAATCAACTCGAATCCTAACAAACCTGAGTCTATTTGCAAACCACTAGCCCATAGCTAATATATCACAGTTCAGCACCAGCTCTTAAATCTAATCTGCTAAATCGTATTTATTAGACTACGTAATTCTATGTTCAAATCTTTAAATCCTAATCCTGTCTGATATATAAGAAGTCATCAACAAATGAAATACCGCTCACCCCAGTAAACCCTGATCCCAGCCCTTGATAACCTGTCCAGTGCCAAGAGTGAAGGTGAAGGGCTGATTCCTCGGTATGCTGCTGTCAAATTCTGTCCCGTCCTCCAGTTTACCCTGCAGGGGAAAATACAGAGTTAAAGGGATAGTTCATCCAAAAATGAAAACACTGTCATCATTCACTCACTCTCATATTGTTCCAAACCTGTGACTTTCTTCCATGGAACAAAAAGGAGACTCAATTTCAGTGCATCTTTTTTCCATTCAATGAAAGTGGATCGTGACTGAAACTGTCAGTCACTAACATTCTGCCTATCATCCTCTATGAGTTCCAGTCACATGTTTAGAACAACATTAGGTTGAGTATATGATGACTGAGTTGTAATTTTTGGGTGAAATATCCCTTTCAGACATATTAAGACATCGCTAACTTGACTTACAGTGTAATGCATATTCAACACGTCTCCCTTTCGAGACTTGATAGGACAGTTGTCCACTCTTTTCTTGATTCCTATCTGAAGTTTCTTCTTTTCAGCCCCATGAACAACTGCCACGAGGATGGGCAACAGTGAAACAGCTAATACCAAACACAGCCTCATGTCTGTGGAGAGAAGAAACGACACAGCTCGGACAAAACGCTCGTTGCACTTTTGTCAAAAACATAATAGAGAAGCTTTAATGCGTTGGTCCTAATCACTTCCGCGCATGCGCGGTGTCTCTACACATAAGCATACTATATCATTGAATTAATATATGTAAAGCTGTATTATCAAAAGCAGGACTCTGACTCGAACTAAGAGTGACCCATTAGAGGTCTTACATGGACAAAAACGTAACGGCTAACATTACATACTTTGTAGCGTCCTGGAGGTATTTAAAAGGGAAATCACAACATGCTTTTAACGACTACTTTAACATGTACTCTTACTGCTGTTTCCAAAACAACATGTATCCCTCTATTAAGGGAGACACAATAACAATGACTAAACAATGTCGTTTGCTTTTGCTATGGTCATAATCGGCTATGTGCTACAATGATTCATTGTAATTTCAGACAGAAATACATTAACTAATTAGATCCGACGGGGAGCTGAAATTTCGGCTTAAAGTAATTAAATTGCATGTCAATTATTTGAGGTTACATGTATAAATTACCTGTTTTAAGAATAATATACTCAGCAGCCCTGAACTCCAGAATGAGTATATCATTAGGAAGTGACGTCAGATAGCCCTGGCTCTTCTTCTTCCTCGTTTTTTTTATGGCAGATCGCAACAAAACTCGTGCATTACTGCCACCCTCTGTGACCATGAACCAGAGACTCTAACCACTACCTCCCCTACCTGCCCCAGTCTAAGTCTTGATAAAATATTCTCCTCTCTTCTATTTGTACTAGAATGCCTTCCTTTCCCTACTTTTGGCTGTATTGCATGCAAATGTCTACCTTTAGTTTCAGTATCCCAATACTACTGCCATCTTTGAAACATTTCCTTTATAACTATTGCTTTGATTTCTGATCTACTATGGTATATCTATTTCCACTTTTGTATCCTGTACTGCTTCTTTTGCCAGCTTATCTGCTACCTCATTCCCTTTCACACCCACATGTGCAGGTACCCACAAAAACTGTACCCTCACCCTTATTTGTTTCAACAAATATAATTCATGGAGAATCTCCATAGACCTGGCTCGCTTCCCACCTAGGTTTTTTAGAAAGTCAGTCCACCCGGCGCCATATTTGGAAAGCTCCCGTCAGCTTGTTCTATATAAACAAGCGGCATACAAGAGCAAATCCTATCTACTTGAATGGGGAAAGACCGAAATCTCCAAAATCTTTCGTCAACATTACCATAAAAGCACATATTTAAAATCAACCGTAAAATATGGCAATTCCGGTATCATAAATTGTGCCTCTTTTCCTTAGATTACGCTACAAAACACAATTTCCCGACTTTTATAGCCAATGCGCATGCGCGTGGTCGAGTCGATTGACAAGTGATGTCTTCATGTCGAAGGCGATTGTCTCTTTCACTTTCAAATCGGGGCTTCCGTTCTACATCCGTTGACCGTTTGGCGTCTCTGCTAAATAGTCGCTTCCTACCAGCTTTCGATTATTATTATTATTATTTTTTAAATAGATCAATGTCATGTACAAACAATATGGCAAAAATCGGATTGCAATATAACAATGAGATCAGGTGCAAAAGTGCATTACATGTAAAAAAAATAAATAAAAAAAATAATAATAATAATAATAATAATAACAATAATAATACATATATGCAACCAAAAAGCTAGGGGTTGTTTTTCAAATCACATTCTTCTATTATATCAAAAAGTTTTTTTGTTTTGCATTTTTACTTTTATCATTTTAAGGGCATTTGTATAAGACAGAAACAAATTGTGAAATACAGAAAACCTGGTTTTCACTTTCAAATATTTAGATTTGTGTATATAAAATACCAAGAATAAGTATGTTATTAACCAGAAAATCATCTTTGCTGCTGTTTATAACAAGTCCACAGACAATGTCCTTATGAGAGAAGACTCCAAGAAGAGAAACCTTTGGGTAAAGTCACTCATGAATATCAAGTCATAAAGCATCTATACATACAATGGACAAATAAATGATCAGTAGTTTCAATATTATCACAAAATACACAATTAGTTTCAATTTCAAATCTTTTTCGTACAAATTCACTGGAAAGATAAACATTGTTTTCAATTTTGATATGGATTTCCTTAGCTTTGGCAGTTAATGGGAATTTCAAATAAATTTTTCGTAACCTGTAAATTGTTTCTTTTGAGAAAAATTGTGAAATAAAGTTTCTATAAACTACAGTAGGGAATAAAATGTTATCAAACATATTTCTGATTGTTTTGTTTGGAAATTTAGTTTCTTTGACATTGCAACCTCCAATTAAAAGTGATGGGAGACAGGGTGTTGGGATTAGAATTTGAAAAGAATCCTTTGATTAGACATATAATAGAGTCGGGTATAGCTTTGATTATAGAATTAAATGTGTTCCGATTACAGGTTATATCATATTTAAGACAGAAATTCTCATATGATATAAAACATCCTCTGCTATTGACTAAATGAAGCACCGACCACATACCTTTCTCCATCCAGTCCTTATTATATAGTGATTTATTTCTTATTGCGATATAGCTTTTATTCCATATTGGGGTCTTACATGGCATGAAATTATGATTGTATAAAAGCTTCCAGTACAACAAGACTTGCTGGTGAAACTGGGATAGTTTTATACAGAGATGTTGGGGAGTGAAATCACAACTAATAAAAATTCTATCCTCCCAATTTATTACAAATTTCTCTGGGAATATGAAACCAAAGGTTGTTGATTATTAGGAAAATATTTTAACCAGTTAATTTAACCACCAGCTTTCGAAATGTCAGCAAATATTTAAAAAGAACAGGGTGGTTAAGAAAAACCTGTTACTTTTTTATGGATAGTAGATTTAAATGTATTTGTGAATTAATGTTGCAAGGAAAAACCAAACGCACCAAAATTATACGTAGTTTTGAGGAAATACTTGGGCGACAAAAGGGGACTTTTATTTAGCTAATCTCTGAGAACATCTCAGTTTGTACACATGGGGGCGTTATTTACTCATGAATGTCTTCTGTGTCGTCATACTGTATCAAAATGATATACTTTCAAAACCATCTGTTCAGATTCAGAATGTTGATTTATCAACATATTTTCACATTTAAATATTTTTCAAATATCTAAAAACACAGTTTTACAGATTCTACATTAATTCTCCTAGTAGACACGTCCCCTTTCACTTATTCCATCTGAGTGCTTAGTAAAACAAGAAACAAAAATCTTTTCATGGACCACCACATCTTTTCAAACTTCATCTTTAACAACATCATCACTATAATCACTTTATTCTTCCTTGTCAGAAGCTTTCTCGTTTAAATGCCATGAGTCACGTACTGTGTGACTGTACTGTATGTGACTGCAATAATAAATGTTTTGGTTGCTGTGGGTGACCAAAGGTGGGCAGAAAGACAGCCTTCATTCTCAGCTGTTCTCCCCAAAATGTTTTCTCTTACCCCCTCAAGTGTCTCAAACTTACCCAATAAACCTGTGGTGCACATGTTACTTTTGACCTTAAATGAATAAATTATGACAGGCTTCAGCAGATGTGCAGTAATCATGCTGTGTCTACCAAATGTCACCATCACAGATTGCTTGTTAAAATTAATTCAAGACGACATGTTCCCTTGGCAATGTGTTCATCTTGTATATGTGGATTAAACACAGTTATAGAGGCACTTGTGTGAGTGTTTACTATTTTAAGAGAGCTGAGAGTTATTAAACTCTCAGCTCTCTTTGTTTCTCCGGAGGAAGTGAATGCCAGAGGACAAGCCCTCATGCTTCCCCAACACAATTTTTGTTTGTTTACCAGAAATGTTTTTGTGTTATGTCCACCCTGCTGAAAATAACTGCTTCTCTCTTTTTCTCTCTCCCCCTTTTTCTCCCCAATTTGGAACGCCCAATGCCCAACACGCTCTAAGTCCTTGTGGTTGCGTAGTGACTCGGTGGTGGACCGGGTGGCGGAGGACAAATCTCAGCTGCCTCCGCATTTGAGACCGTCAGTCTGTGCATCTTATCACGTGTTCAGCGCATTACTGGAGACATAACGTGTGTGGAAGCTTCACGCATCCACCACAGCATCAACGCACAACTCACCACATGCCCCACCGAGAGCGAATCACAATATAGCTACCACGAGGAGGTTAACCCACGTGACTCTACCCTCCTTAGCAACCAGGCCAATTTGGTTGCTTAGGAGACCTGGCTGGAGTCACCCAGCACACCCTGGATTCAAACTAGAGTCTCCAGGTGTGGTAGTCAGTGTCTTTACTTGCTGAGATATCTAGGCCCCCCTCAAGCTTGTCTCTTAGACTGGCCAAGCTGGTTTTCAGCTGGTTTAGTGGTCAGCCAGCTGACCCTCCACCATGACCAGCTAACAAGTGCCCAAAACCCATCTAAAACCAGCAAACCAGACCAGCTAAGGCTGGTTTAAGACCTTTTTACCATTAGGGCGTCTATTGCAATGCATATTTTTGTGTTTCTTCCTTTCTGATATTTGTATTCTTGTCTCCATTCAGGAGCTTGCTGGGCTTCATAACAAAGAAAACTCAAGAACATAACTGCATTGATGTTTTTCTGTAATATATAAAAGCCCCCGCTCACAGAAAATTACACTTTTAACACAAACAAATCTTTTCGCAAATAACTAATCAAGTACTGGAGTCACGACTGATGTGTATTTTAATAAATTAAAAAATTTTGAATGTCGTTCTCCTCCAGTCTTTCTGTGTCTTTGACAATTTTGTTAAACGAGTTGTATGTTTACATTTGAATTTGGTGTAAAAACAAGTAGTGCAAATATACACATCTGAAAAGTCAAGAGTAACCACTTGTGGTGTTGTTTGTGCAGAAATGCTGTAGAATTTATGAGAAAATAGAAGTAGTCAGAATCAATCAATATAGCTTTATAGTTTCCAGAGAAAGGGTAGATAAAAGCAACAGAATATGGCAAAAGGTCATTTATGGCCGTAAATGTGGTTATTAAATGATGGCCCTGTTTCCTGTTTCGTTGTCCCTGAGTTGTATGGTTCAATGATTGGGCACAGGTAACAGGGCTTCTGTAATATGGCTCACATTCCTCTCGCAGTGAACCAATACGGCCCAAAGCAGACAGTGATTAATCTGGTAGGAATGTACATAATGATCACAGTGTTAAAAATCACATTGTCAGAGAAAGATTGAATGTAATTGGATTGTGCAGAAAGCACATTGGCTTCTGTGCCCTTCCTAAAAAAATAGATATGCTGATGATGTCCTTTCCAAGATCTTTGGAAATAATATGGCCCAGGAAGACACTGATGTGCTTCAGTGGCTCCGATGTATTCTGAGTCATCATCAGTGTTCATTCTAAGCGACTGTGTGTGTACTATATTTAATGAATATATAGTTATTTATCAATAAATATAAGGTATAGTGCTAAAATATATCAAGATACACTCACTGAGCACATTATTAGAAACACTATGGTCCTTCTGCAGTTGTAGCCCATACGTCTTAAGGTTTGATGTGTTGTGCATTCTGAGATGCTATTTTGCTCAGTACATTTGTACAGAGTGGTTATCTGAGTTACCACAGCCTTTCTGTCAGCTCGAACCAGTCTGGCCATTCTCTGTTGACCTGTCTCATCAACAAGGCATTTCCGTCCACAGAATTCTCGCTCACTGGATGTTTTTTGTTTTCGCACCATTCTGAGTAAACTTTAGAGACTGTTGTGCTTAAAAATCCCAGGAGATCAGCAGTTACACAGGTTGATGTGAACATTAACTGAAGCTCCTTACCCATATATGCATGATTTTATACATTACATTGCTGCCACACGATTGGCTGATTAGATAATCTTATGAATAAGTAAGTTGTACAGGTGTACCTAATAAAGTGGCCGGTGAATGTATATAATAATAATAATGAAATGTTTTATTATTGTTTTGCAGATTACATTTTGGTGAAAAGCCTAGGCTGTTTAATGGCAGTTTCAACTGTGACATCTTACCCCATATAGTGTGACAACATGCCCCACTTTTGGGCATAAGGAAAGTTCAACATGTGATCAATTAACTATATCTTTTTTTCATGGTAAATAATGGTGGAAATGTTCAATAGCTTTTTGGTAGCCAAAACAACATGCAAAAAATAAATAAATATGTGTTCTAGAGCAAATAGTTCTCCTACAAATTGATGTGTACATATGAGGACAGTGGAACCAAGTTTAAATTTTACATTTTAAATTTTACCAAGCTATAGAATGTCTGATTTTTTTAAATCAAATTGTTTATGTTTCCAGGAGTGTCACATAAACTACAACACATAGAGCCTGTATCACCTAGATATCTCATAGAGACTGTGTCTGTTCCCCGAACTACGAAACACAATACCCTCACTAAATCATTTAGAAAAAATCTGATTAAAGTCAAACTTGAACAAAACAAACAAATTAAAAATACACATCATATAAAAATAGGGCTACTAAACATTTGATCTCTTTCTACCAAAGCACTAATTGTCAATGAAATGATTACAGATCATATAGATTGGATGCGCTCTGTTTGGCTGAAACCTGGCTTAAACCGGATGAATATATTCGTTTAAATGAATCTACTCCCCCAGGTTATTGTTATAAACATGAGCCTCGTCTGAAGGGTCGAGGAGGAGGTGTTGCTACAATTTACAGTGAAGTTTTTGGTGTTACACAGAGGACAGGATATAAATGTAAGTCTTTTCAACTAATAATGCTTAATGTGACACCGTCAAATATAAATAAAAAATGTCTGTCATCTTTTACCATTGCTACAGTGTATATATCACCTGGGTGTTATTCTGATTTCCTTAGTGAATTTGCTAATTTTTTATCAGATCTTGTAGTTAGTGTAGATAGAGCCTTAATTGTTGGTGACTTCAACATTCACATAGATAATGTAAATACATTGGGATTAGCATTTATTGATATTCTCAACTCTCTTGGAGTCAGACAAAATGTAACAGGACCAACTCATCGCAATAATCATACGCTAGATTTAATTATTTAATATGGAGTTGATGTTGATGTTGATAAATTCTGCAGCAGAGCGATGACATCTCGGATCATTACCTCGTCTCTTGTATGCTGCAATCAACTAATGTTACTCAATTTACACCACGCTATCGTTCAGGTAGAACTATTCTTTCGACCACTAAAGATAGCTTCACTAATAATTTTCCTGATCTATCTCATACACTCAATAAACCCCAAAGCCCAGAAGAACTTGATGAAATAACAAAAAATGTAAATGCAGTCATCTCTAGCACCCTTGATACTGTGGCTCACTTCGATTAAAGAAAATGATAAAAATAAGCCCTGCACCATGGTACAATGATCACACTCATGCTCTCAAGAGAGCAGGTCGGAAAATGGAGCACATGTGGAAAAATACAAAATTAGAAGTATTTCGTGGTTCATGGAAGTGTCTGTAGCTACAGACAGGCACTAAAAGCTGCCAGGTCAGCATATTTTAGTAAACTCATAGAAAAAAAACCACAACAATCCTATATGTTTATTCAGCACTGTGGCTAAATTGGTTAGGAATAAAGCCTCAACAGAACCAGATATTACGTCACAGCTCAAGAGTAATGACTTCATGAATTTCTTTACAGATAACATTGAAATAATCAGAAATAAAATTTGAATTATGCAATCATCTGCCATAGCACCTCAGAAAACAGTGCCTAATAATTTTCCTCACGTGCAACTTCAATCTTTCTCTGTCATAGGTCATGAAGAGCTAACAAAACTTATTGAAACATCAAAAGCCACAACTTGTTTGTTAGATCCTATACCAACTAAGCTCTTAAAAGAGGTATCTCCTGTAATCTGAGAACCTCTTCTTAATATCATTAACTCCTCGCTATGCTTAGGACATGTCCCAAGAAACTTTAAAATGGCAATTATCAAACCGCTTATTAAGAAGCCACAACTTGATCCTGGAGAACTTATAGACTGATTTCAAATCTCCTGTTTATGTCAAAAATACTAGAAAATATAGTATCCTCCCAAATATGTTCATTTCTACAGAGAAATAGTATATATGAAGAATTTCAATCATGATTTAGGCCTCATCACAGTACAGAGACTGCACTTATCAGAGTTACAAATGACTTGCTCTTATCATCTGATCGCGGGTGCATTTCTCTTCTAGTGCTTTTTGATCTTAGTGCTGCATTCAACACGATAGATCATGACATTCTCTTGAATAGGCTGGAGAATTATGTTGGAATTTGTGGAGTTGCATTAGCATGGTTTAGGTCATATTTAGCAGACCGCTACCACTTTGTCTATGTAAATGAGGAAATGTCAAACCAAACAAAAGTAAAATATGGAGTTCCACAGGGATCAGTTTTAGGGCCTCTGCATTTCTCCATGTATATGCTTCCCCTGGGAGATATTATCAGGAATCGTGGAATAAGTTTCCACTGCAATGCTAACGATACACAACTTTATATTTCTTCAAAACCTGATGAGATTTCACAATTCTCAAAATTAGCAGAGTGTATCAATGAAATAAAAGATTGGATGGCCAGAAATTTCCTTCTACTCAATTCTGACAAAACAGAGGTTCTAATTATTGGACAAAAAAACTCTAAAAATAAGCCACTAAAATATAATTTGACTCTAGATGGATGTACTGTTACATCATCTTCAACAGCGAAGAACGTAGGTGTTATATTTGTCCTTTGAATACAAATGTTTGTAGAACAGCATTCTTCCACCTAAGAAATATTGCTAAATTACGGCACATGCTCTCTGTTGCTGATGCCGAAAAACTAATTCATGCGTTCATGACCTCAAGACTAGATTATTGTAATGCATTACTGGGAGGATGTCCAGCAAGATCAATAAATAAACTTCAATTGGTTCAAAATGCAGCAGCCAGAGTGCTAACAAGAACCAAGAAATATGATCATATTAGCCCCATTTTATCATCGTTACATTGGCTGCCTATTAAATTTCCTATTAATTAAAAAATTTGGTTAACTACAAACAAAGCTTTGAATGGTCTAGCTCCGCAGTACTTAAGTGATCTTCTACCACGCTGTATTCCAACACGTTCATTAAGATCGCAAAACTCTGGCCTGTTAATAGTTCCTAGAATATCAAAATCCACAAAAGGAGGTAGATCCTTTTCATATTTGGCTCCTAAACTATGGAATAGTCTCCCAAACACTGTTCGAGATGCAGACACACACTCTCAGTTTAAGTCTAGACTAAAGACTCATCTATTTAGCCAGGCATACATCTAATTTATCCTCCAACCCACAATTAGGCTGCTTTAGTTGGGTCTGCCGGAACCAGAAACCAGAAACATTGAGCATGATCTCTAACTCTGCAATAAATTTAATGGCATCTATGCTTATATTATTTTATTTGTTTCCATGTCTCAACCTCGGGACTCCTGTCCTGAGGTCACCAGAACCGGCTGGATCCAGCTACATTCCTGCTTCGTGTTGGACTCCACTGCTACATGTCGCTGAATGATGATAACTAAATGCGGCCGGTGCCTGCTAAACATCACTTCAGTCTATTGTGATGGACTTAAGAGGATGAACTGATGCCAACTCCAACCTGCATCACCTCGGTCTATTGATGGACTACGATCTTGAAATGGAATGCATAGACTAACTATTGCCAACAAAAGCCTTCATCAGCCCATTATCAAGGACAATTGCATCTATGTGAACTTCTGCAATTAATCAAGATGGACTACAAAGACATTGGTCATTAATCTTACAGTTCAAACACAATCAATGTTTAAACACTGACCCTTAACACTTACTTAGTTTAATAATTTTAAACCATGATTTTAACTATACATAAGTAATATTTACATTATATTCATGATGTTAGTCAGAGGGGAACTGGCCTCCACAGTGAGTCTGGTTTCTCCCAAGGTTATTTTTCTCCATTAATCTACATCTTATGGAGTTTTGTGTTCCTTGCCACAGTTGCCTACAGCTTGCTCACTGGGTTATTAATACAATTATTATTTAATTATTTTTAAACACGATTAAGAATCGTATTTTATCTAAATTACACAATGATGATTCATCGACTTTATAGACATTACAGTTTTATCGTCTGTTAATGCTGATCTTCTGTAAAGATCAGCATTGTAACAAATAAAATTGACTTGACTTGTTGGTTATTCATGTTTTTGAGACGTTACAGACATTACTGCTTTCTGTAAAGATGCTTTGGAAAAATGTGTATTGGGAAAAGCACAAAAAAACTAATCGAATAAAAATGATTTGACTTGATTTGACTTTTATGTTACAATGTTTTTTCTACTTTGACAACAAAATCTCAATGTTCTCTCTTTGCACTATCAAACAATTAAGAGATAGCCAGTGCTGAAGCATTTTACCAATCAGAAATGATCATAATTAATTCTGATTCAAAGTAATTGCCAGCATCATCCAATCGCTACCAATCATGTTACATTCTGAACCAATGTCCCATGTCTGCAAAACATGTTGAGTGGTTCAAAAATAATCTGCAGCCTGAAACTGAACTTTTGGGTGGATTTTAGGCGTGAATACACTTGGCTGCATAGCAAAGCTATAGGATGCTCCCGTGCTCCCTTTTTTAGTGAATGGCTTAACATCCAGTGTGCTGTCTGTCTTCACTGGTCTCAGAACAGTTTGAAATGCATCTTATTTTCAACCTAACTCCAAGTCTCTGAAAGCAAAATTTTTCAGCTTTTGGATGAACCCTTTGATTCTCAATGTAAAAATGCACAATAAATATAGGATTTCTAAGGGAAACAATGCTGGGAAACAATGCTGTAAAGTACACATTAGTATACAATGTGTTTAGCAGCTTGCCATTTTGCGATATATCGCTCAAATTCTCAGATGCAGTTTTGTTGGTGTTTATCCCAAAGACAAACATCTCTGTGATCGGCATCATGTTGTTTTGTCACATGATTCCATACGTCCAAAGTTTAACCCTTTAGTGTCAGCACAGAGTGTCCTGAACTGAGATCAGACTGTTTAATGAATTTAAATTATGCGTTGAGTATAGCTAAGCCAAAATACAATGTCCATGCATGAGGTAGCCTTCCATAAGCTTCTTACAATAAGTTGCTGGAATTTTATCCCATTTCTCCAGACAGAACTGGTGTAACTGAGTCAAGTTCGTAGGTCTCGTTGCTCGCACACGTTTTTTCAGTTCTGCACACACATTTTCTATCGGATAGAGGTCAGGGCTTTGTGATGGCCAATCAATACCTTGACTTTGTTGTCCTTAAGCCATTTTGCCACAACTTTGGAGGTATGCTTGGGGTCATTGTCCATTTGGACGACCCATTTGTGACCAAGCTTTAACTTCCTGGCTGATGTCTTGAGATGTTGCTTTAATATTTCCACAAAGTTTTCCATTGTCATCTATTTTGTGAAGTGCACTAGTCCCTCCTGCAGCAAAGCACCCCCACAACATGATGCTGCCACCCCTATGCTTCATGGTTGGGATGGTGTTCTTCAGCTTGCAAACCTCATCCTTTTTCCTCCAAACATAACGATGGTCATTATGGCCAAACAGTTACATTTTTGAACATTTCTTCAAAAAGATCTTTGTCCCCATGTGCACTTGCAAGCTGTAGTCTGGCTTTTTTATGGCAGTTTTGGAGCAGTGGCTTCTTCCTTGCTGAGCAGCCTTTCAGTTTATGTTGTTTTAAATGAACTTTGCTGTTGTTCGGGGATTGATTTGCACTTTTCGCTCCAAGCTACGTTCATCTCTAGGAGACAGAATGCGTCTCCTTCCTGAGCAGTATGATGGCTGTGTGGTCCCATGTTGTTTATACTTGCAAACTATTGTTTGTACAGATGAACGTGGTACCTTCAGGTGTTTGGGAATTGCTCCCAAGGATGAACCAGACATGTGGAGGTCCACAACTTTTTTTCTGATGTATTGGCTGATTTCTTTAGATTTTTCCATAATGTCAAGCAAAGAGGCACTGAGTTTGAAGGTAGGCCTTAAGATACATACCCAGGTACACATCTAGTTCAGTACACCTCCTATCAAACGCTAATTGTCTAAAGGCTTGACATAATTTTCTGGAATTTTCCAAGCTGCTTAAAGGCACAGTTAACTTAGTGTATGTAAACTTCTGACCCACTGGAATTGTGATATAGTCAATTAAAGTGAAACAATCTGTCTATAAACAACTGTTGGAAAAATGACTGGTGTCATGCACAAAGTTGATGTCCTAAACAACTTGCCAAAACTATAGTTTGCTAATATTCCATTTCTGGAGTGGTTAAAAAAATTAGTTTTAATGACTTCAACCTAAGTGTATGTAAACTTCTGACTTCAACTGTATGTGCCTATACATAAATTGACTTAACAAAATATTCACAGTGTAACATATGTTTTTGCTCATGTATCCAAAGGTATCACCCAATAAAAATAGATTTATCATCCTGTCATGAAATGCTCCTAAAGGCTCTTGAACTAATCTATAATGGCAAACACAAGGAAATGGCGAGCAATCATACACCTCTTTTTACAGAATCTCTGGCGATAACTCCCACTTGTCTCCTCAATGTCCCACGTGAGCTAGCATTAACGTGCAAGGTGTGACCTTTTCCATTCACAGTCCCATTATACTCTCATCATGCTGAGTGCTGCTCTTTCATACAAGCAGAATACTCACTAGGAAAATTAAGCAAATGGCAGCATATTCAAGCCACACAAATGAGGCCAATTAGGCATTTGCACTCGCATTCACTGGAGGCAGTTTCTCTCTTCCTCCTGCCTCAACTCTACAGGGTATCAATGCGCCCACAGACTAATCCAACGAGAAGGCAGTCAGCTTATGTCTTGCAGCAGGCCCTACGGCCCACGGATCAAATGAAAACCAGAATAGTGCTAGTCAAGCACATAATGATGGCAAGGCACAGCTCCAGATGAAGGCAAGATGTGGACTGGGGTATTAGGCAAGGAAGAGCTATGCTAAGAGTCGAGACCTGCTCTCAAACAGCTTGTTCAACTCCCAGCAGTATATGAGCTGCCTGCATACCAGTGTGAGGATGGATGAGTAAACACTGCTGCCAGCTGCCCCCGACCATGAGAAGAAACAAACTGAATCTCACTCCAACACACACACAAACGCTTCCATAATCACCTTCCTCTCAGCTGTGACACACAGGCACACGCCAGTGACTCAGAGAGAGCACAGATAAGGGACAGACAGATAGACGGCGAGAACATTTCATGTAGCTGCAAGGCGGTGTCAAATCTTCAGGAGGACAGGTGGAAGTGAAGGGTTTATTGCAAGGTAAGTAGCCATTATATCATGTTGAATTTAAAGACTTCCCAGAAAGCCAGGCAGGCCAGGGTAGGCCAAATAAAAGTATTTAAGGACTAGGTTTTATTAATTGTATCTTTTCTTTATAGACTCATTAATTGAAGCTAGATAGAAGTGTAGGATGTCCCAAAGGTGAAGCATAGAGAGACTGATAATCGGTTTGAATGATGTGATTACTCACACTTTGCCTCTTAAATCTTAATTGTGTAACTTTTTCAATTTGAAATATTTTACTGTATCCTAGATTAAAGGGATAGTTCACCCAAAAATTTTAATTCTCTCATCATTTACTCATCCCATCTCAGATGTGGATGACTTTCTTTTTACTGCAGAACACAAAAATTTCTAGAAAAATATCTCAGCTCTGTTGGTCCTTACAATGCAAGTGAATGGTGACCAAAACTCTGAAGCTCCAAAAATCACATAAAGGCAGCATAAAAGTAATCCATAAGACTCCAAAGGTTTAATCAATGTATTCTGAAGTGATCCAGTTGGTTTTGCGTGAGAGCAATACAAAATGTAACTAATTGTTCACTGTACATCTTGCCATTGCAGTCTCTAAGCACGATCATGATTTCAAGATCGAATACACTTCCTAATGCATGATGCATTTGCAGAGCGCTAGATGGCGCTAGGAAGTGTAATTGAGCTTGAATTCATGATTGGCAAGACTGCTAATATCAAGATGTACAGTGGAAAAGGAGTAACATTTTGGTCTGTTCTCATATGGAGTAATATGGATACTTTTATGCTGCCTTTATGTGATTTTTAGAGCTTCAAAAGGTCTGGTCACCATTCACTTGCATTGTATAGAAATACAGAGCTGTGTACAAAAAGTCTGGGATGGCAAGGGTGAATTTTTAATTTTGTGTGAACTATCCCTTTAATATGCAGAGACAACAATAAGTAAACCATTTCAAGGTTGATTTCCTTAAAAACACTGTTTCATTATAAAAATATTACTTTGAATGTCCCAACTATATGACACAACAGCACTGACTTAACCAATAGCTAAAGTTTAGAGCGGTTTGTTCGATCTACTGAGACAGGCAGATAATTCAAAAAATCTGTTAGAAAACAATGCTAATTTTTGCAAATCCATTCGGTGCTGATATTAGTTCAGAAATTACACACTTCTGTGTTGGGTGAAATCTAATTGCAAAGTTCAGTAAATAATTATTTTAATGTAATTACTTTTTTAGTACAGAAAGTAGTTTAGCACATTGCATGTCAAATTATTGTATTATTACAGTTACAGACTTTCATTTAATTAAATTACTTTTTATAACTTGGCTTTCAAATATTTCCAAAATAAAAATATAATGTATATTTAAATATACATTTTATACACCTGTTTTGCATTTTGTGACAGCAGAAGGGTGTGTGCCTCTAACCAGTCAGTGAACATATATAGTTATTAGTTTGAATTCACCGAGTGGAAAAACAAGCTTTTCTGTGAAGTGTTATGGAAGTATTTAGTAATGTGATTACATTTCAATGAAGTAATCCATAAAGTCAATTACTTATCTGCAATTTCAGAATAGTAATTAGTAATTTGTAGTTAATTACTTTTTTGAATGGCATAACACCACTGTGCTTTCAACAGGAAATTACAATGTTCACAGGTAAATTAACCTAAAATTAAACTTTTTTTATTATAATTTTTTTATGCAATATTAGCCTCGTAAAAATAGTTCACCTTCAGAAGTTACTGATGAATGAATTTGTTATTGTGCAAAAAAAGTTAAACAGAAATTACGAATCCGCCTGTATATCCGTTATCGGACCATTCATCATGAAAGTCTGTATTGGTCGTAAAACACAATGTTGGTCGATCTCTTCTTATAAGGGAGAAAAGGCCAGAATTACAAGGCGCTCGTGAATATACGAGTCAGTGACACTGGGGAATTAGAGACTAGCAGCAGGGCCACACTGTGAATATCAATATCTAATTCATCAATGTTTCTACAGCCATGTGCCAACAAGGGTTTCATACTTTCCTTGAATACACGATAACCCTCTTAAAGACAGTTCTAACCGCCGGAAGGATTGTGGAATAATCTGGCGGCCTTCAGAGTGATAAAAGACTGGAAAAGAGACAGAAGCAAACAGGATTGTAGAAACAGTCAAGTCGAGAGAGTGTGAAGGAACGAGAGAGAGAAAAAAGGATAAAAGCAGGAGACAGCGATGAAAATAGGATAGTGTGATCGACTGGCACAGGCGAGGAACGCTGATTTGAACATCTGCTGATAAAACTGCGAAAGTAACAGACTAACTGAGATGACAAGAACTAAACTCTCTGATCTTGAAGAGGAGTACAAATGCTAGTTAATCTAATAACGATGTCATCCGCTGCATTTCTACTAGGACATATGCCACATTTATACATCACACCTACAGTGGGGTCACTTTATCCAAGACTTAATTGTGAAATGCGGCTCTAAAATTAGAAGAGTTTATTTCATATTTCTGAGTCATTCTTCCACCAATTAAACGCCTCCATTATCACCATGTTTACGAGATGAATCAAACATGGCACTGACCAACACAAAACAACCCTAGAGCTTCACCCACAGAGTCTCACTTATCAATCCATCATCCTTACAAATAAACTTACCCCACACTTCCTGCCAGAAAAGAATGAGCATATGGATGCACATAGGAGCTCCATCCATCACTTCTACAATAGCCCACAATCTTATACCCCATTTAG
Source organism: Xyrauchen texanus (assembly GCF_025860055.1). Taxonomy (NCBI): domain Eukaryota; kingdom Metazoa; phylum Chordata; class Actinopteri; order Cypriniformes; family Catostomidae; genus Xyrauchen; species Xyrauchen texanus. The sequence continues at coordinate 22,178,658 of NC_068309.1, read as the reverse complement.
CCAAAAGCACATCAGTGTGGACCCATCAGTCAGCAGTGTCGTTGGCAGGCAGACAATTCCTAATCAGAAGACTGTAAAAATCTAATACATTTAATTACTTGCATGATGGATATTATTCGATCAGTCCTATTATACCTGCGTACATATTCCAGTCACAAATTCACAGTGTTAATTTGCAGCGGTTGAGAGATTTGCAAGCAGAAGATGATCAATAAGACCCATGTACTGTCTGTATGGTAAGCCGAATTGACTTTTAATCATGTGCAGGACATGAATGATAAATATCAACAATCACATTTTTACTATAAAAGGCTATTTCTTGATATCAAGTTGATATACGTTTTAACTTGTATATTGTTTAATTAAAAAAATACAATACAATACAAGGTTCAATACAAGTTAAGATCAATCAACAGCATTTCTGGAATAATATTGATTACCACAAAAACACATTTTGACTCATCCCTCCCTTTTTTATATTTTATTTATTTATTTATTTGTACAAAATCTGGGTTACAGAGGCACTTACAATGAAAGTGAATGGGGGCCAATACATTAACATTTAAATACTATTTTCAAAAATATAGCCAAGATATAAACAATATGCTAACATGATTGAAGTGTGATAAAATTACTTACTAACCTTTTCAGTGTAAAGTTATAGCCAATTTTCCAACTTTGTTGCCATGACAGTAATGTCAACAACCAATTAAACGATTGTGAAAATGCCAATTTAAACAACTTTACAGCTCAAATAATACAAGAGTTGTAAAAGTGCTTTTATAAAATGATAAACTTCACATTTCTGCCTTTAAACCCTCCAAAAATTGCCACCATTCACTTCCATTTTAAGGCCACTGTTACTTCCATTTTTGCTTTTTTTAAAGGATGCAATGAAATGATCTTTTTTTAATACTCAACATTATGCCACAAATGCTGTCGATTGAGTTTAACTTGTATTGAACACGGAATATTCCTTTAAAAACACAATTACAGATATCTATAATTTTATAATAGTTGAAATTCCAATTACTCATATCAGCAATTCAATTCTTACTAGTAAAAAATATAATTTTTACATCAACAATAACATTATTACTAGTGCAAATATCAACAACTGCATTACATATAGTAAATATGCTAATTATTTTATATCTGTTATTTGGTTTTCACTAGTGGCAATGTTAATTTCAGATACCTGGAAATTGAATTCAGATATAAATAAACTGGACAGTAATTAAAGATGTCTTAAAAGGCTTTCTTATTAGTTACAACAGGCAATCTAGAATGGTTACATTATGGGGGCAGTGGCGAGTTGTGCGTGGATGCTGCAGAGAATTGCGTAGGCCTCCACACGCGCTATGTCTCCGCGGTAACGCGCTCAACAAGCCACGTGATAAGATGCACGGATTGAACACCTCAGACGGAGGCAACTGAGATTTGTCCTCCACCAAAAAAAAAATACAAAAAGTATGCGTATTTCCACAAGTCGTGATGTAATTTTTTATATCAAGAATGAAAGTTTTACTAGTGCAAAATGTAATTACTGATATAAAAATATTACTTTCACTAGTAGTACTTCCGTTCTTGATATTTTCCTGATAAGCATTTTACCTAGTGAAAATAAAATTGTTGATAACTCAAATGTATATTCTGCATGTCATTAAATGTTGAAAGGGCTTGTGATACCCATGTTTATTTAAAGAATGTGATGTCATTCACATGTGAGATCACAGCAATTAATTAGCCCCATTAGAATCTCTGCTCTTGAGCACATACAGACTCACAACATTTATAGTTATTTTTAATTTGTACATCTAATATTCCCCTCCATATTAACTCAAATGCCCTCATTGAATCAGCTTGAGAACATGATTAATAACATTTGCGTCGCCAAGTGTTTAATTGTTGATTTATATGCACAAAAGCCCTAATGCGTGACATCACAAATGACAGAGGCAGACAGTCTGTTATGCTCCTTTTATTTATATATTTATTCACCCCCCCAACATTTTTCTATGATAAAAGAACATAAGGTTATGGTGAATTAGTATTTGCATATGTTATAATTTTCATTATCAAAGCAGATGGAAAGAGATGAACTTCACAGAAAAAACACATTCAAAAGGAAAGATAATAAATGCTATTGAAAGGCATCATATCCAACATGTCATACAGATTAGTTCCAGTTCTCCTCAAAACATTCCCGATTTCAAATATCGTTATTTAATCTAACAAAGCAGAACTATTTTACCCTGTAAATTTCAACAGTTTGAATTAACATTGTGCCAAAGGGGAGAGCAAAATCTACAGACAAGTACCTGTGCATCAAATACATACAATACTCAATGCTATATTAAGACCGTGGATGACCCATTTAACAATAACTTTGATATAATACTGCATTGTTGTATTGGCTGCATTAACAAAACCAGGCTTGAACCACTTCTCGGCACAAAAACACTTACAGAACAGCAGTGAGGTTTCCCTGGACAAGCCAAAAGGTATGATTGTGCCGTCTCAGCTGATATCATTGATGGGTTCTCCAGAGCTTTTCAGACTCACCCACTAGTGACCCACACACAGATATTGGAAGCATATAAAGTAAAAAAAAAAATAATAAATACTTCCTCTCCCTGCACTGCACCCTACAAATGTTTTGTGCCTGTCATGATTAAGTTTAGTCTCTGTTCTTGCTACTCATGTAAACAGATGTACTTGCTGTCAGGTTGCATCAAACACAGAAGAACAAACTTGCAAATGATGGTGGTGAATATGATATGGTCTGTGCTTACTAGATCCATTCACAGGTAATAAGAGGTTGAGGAGCTTTTTCTAAACACCTTTAGCTCCATGTCAGTATCCAGTTGAAGGAAAAACATCACATTTATGGGCATGTGTTCATGTATAATCATATACACAGCTTTACTCTTCCAATTGGGATGTTATAATAAATGATGAGTGAATATCCAAATTTTAAGCTATTGGTCCTTAGTGAAGAATTGGTCTACTCAAAAGTCGAGAAGTTACCCAATGGACTTATTTTGTCACAACAACATCTTGTAGATTTCAGGCTGAGTGCTTTCAATTACTTAGGCTATTGAGTCAAACCTCTCATTATCAATTACAAATGATATCACGTCAAATGAAACGTCCCTGCGGTCAGTGATGTGTTAAACAAGGCGAAAAAGAGAAAGCTGTAGAATACAGATATTTGTGCCACTATAGCAGCCAAGAGGCATCTGCTGCTTAGGGGAACGTAACAGGACAATGACATTACCAAAATGTACATTAATGGAGGAATTGAAACAACGAGCATGAGACGAGCCCTGGGAAAATTCCGTCATGGAGTTTATAAGTGCTCTTGAACAGAGTCATCGATCCTCATTGGCCTCTATGGAGCTCACTTCAGCCCGAACCACTTGGGTCACAACTCCACCTTTGGATGAGATGCACTCAAGTCTAAGACTCCGGAGACTAAATCTATTTTTTTGCCCCAACAAAGTAAACAAGGCCATTGGTCAAAACATTGGATATATACTGTATGACAATGCAGCTTGTCTTAAAAAATTAAATTTTGTATATATTTCAAGTAAGCTACTCTGTGTTAAGATTCAATGGAATATCTGTATGCAATTGGTGCTCTAGTAAAGGAGGCACTGTGCATTAAATCTGATAATATTTTAAGATAATTTGTGAGTTTAGTTATTTCTGGTAAACTAATTTGTAGAGCTTTGAGTTTACGTAAATGATTATGACCAATCATACTAGTGCAAGATTAACATGACTATGAATACATCTAATTTAGACTCATTTTGTCATTACTTTATTGCTTGTTCTATTTTCAGAGCAACTCTTTCAGTTGTAAACTACATTTATTAATACGAATTAAACATTGATAAACACTAACAAATAAGCACATATGACACTAAAGTCAGCAAATTCAAGCATGAAAACACATTTTCAGATATAGACAGATTGACATTGAAAAGGTGTCTGTCTCCTTATATAACTGTGTTTTGTGTGTGTTTGTGTGTGTGTGTGAGAGTGTGTTCAGCCTGGTAGGGATTGACAGAGGTGATGTGTCATTCCCACTCTTGGCCTTCAAGATATCTACTCATTGATCTCCAGAATAAGATCATCTCCTTCCAGTGTGCGGTCGGTTGTCACGTACACCTTGGCTATGGTGCCAGAGAGTGGAGAGTTAACCACCGTTTCCATCTTCATGGCACTGAGGACGCAGAGTGGCTGTCCTTTCTCCACCTGCTGGCCCTTTTTCACCTTAACCTCCACCACTTTACCAGGCATAGGAGCTCCAATCTGCCCACGAACATCCTTCAGGGCTTTAGGGTGAAAATGCATCTCCTAGAAACCCAAGAAAATGAATTGAGGTTAATATAATGATCTGGGATTTAAGTGATGATCAGATTTTTGTCCTGCCTGTTTACATTTACTTAAGACATATCCGAAATTAAGATTATAATTGAAAATAAATTAAGTAATTTTTCAAGTCCTTAAACAGCTCTGAATGTTTGAGAGTAAATAATTACTTTAATTTTGGTCTGTTTATCATACAAATGGATTGTACGCCTTCAAAAGTCTTGAAGCACAAGCCACATGGACTACTTTTATGACAATTTTGCCTCTTTTGATAAAATTAATTATTATGTACTGTCATTGCATTGACTTCAGCCAACTGAATCAGAAAAAGCTTTATTGCCAAATAAGTTTTTTATGCATACAAGGAATTTGTTTTGGTGTTGTAGGTGCATTCACACAATCTCTAAATATATGAAACAAGAATTAAAATATAAGCAATATAAATATAAATATAAATATGTCCATGCAGTATCAATTAAAAGTATAAAATAAAAAAGAGCAGAGTAGTGCAGTGGAATGTAGAGCCAGAGGTGGAGTGTGGAGCGTGACAGGGTGGGTACCTGGCCTTGTTGATACAGGACAGGACATTTGTTAAACTATATAATTTGTGTTCTTGTGCAGAAGAAAGTAACAGGGGTTTGGAAAGACATGAAAGTGAGTAAAAGACCCACTAGACTGTCAGTCAGCACTGCCTGGGGTTGTTGGAACTTTTTAGTAGTAGTCTCAACAAGCATTTAAATTGAACACCTCTGCAAAAAAATATTTTACATGTCCTTATTCTTAGAAATATCGACAAAACATCACAAGAATGCAAATAATTATTCAAAAGGAGAAGATGACTTCCTCCAGGATTCACACCTAGAAATTTCTATGTATTCATTAACCTTACCTGAGTGCCAATTGATGCTTTCAGACCAGAGCTAGCCTTTCACATACCTCTGACCACATTTACACGCTCATCACTGATAAATGTATTTATTGCAGCTAAGTCTTAATTCCAAAAACTTTAAAAGCTCCATAGAGTGTACATCTATTCAGTACATCTTACCATTTATTACTCTAAATTAATTTGAACATTTTATGAAACAGCTCTCATTACGCCCATCACATTGATAAAATATGTGCGCAAAAACCTTTTCTTAAAATACTGCAAAACTTGAATTACTTCGAGAGAGACTTCTGGTGCTTTCACCGTTTGCATGTTGATTTATACTTTTTTGTAAAAAAAAAAAAAAAAATGTGTTCTTGCCATTTCACAAATAAGCACATATGACACCAAAGATCTAAAAAACAAGCTCAAAAATACAAAACACATGTACAGATTCAGATTCTCAAAACAGATTCTCAAAAATAAGCTCAACTGTCCATCCTCTTATTTGTAATTTGTACTTCCATTGAAAGATGTTTGCTTCCATATGTAACTGTGCTAATTATAGTGCTTGCAATTTCACAACTGCTTGACATCTTGTAGCTCAAGATTAACTTTGTTTAGACGTGCACAGATAAAAAAAAAAAAACAATATTCAAATTGAAATTGGTAAATACGGTATAAGTGACTGTGTTCTTGTTTTAAAAAAGCTAGAATAGCGTAAGGGGCCCTTCAGACATAGCGCGTTATTGCACTACAAAAGCAAGACACAGCACAACAAAGGTGTCTGAAGAAGTTCATTTAAACTTGACACAGCATCGAAAAAAAAATGTAAAAAAAACCTTTGGGGAATGTGCAAGTTCTACTTCCTCGAAACATATTCAAAACACATTTTAAACCATTAGAAAAATATAAATAAAAGAATATTAAGAAAATAAGGAACACACCTTCATGGCCACAGTGTCCTTGACAAGGACAGATCTCAGCTGACCATTGAGTTCGAAGAACACCTCTCTCTGGCCGGCTTTATTCAGGTCTCCAAGAGCCAGAGCCTTGATGTGGAGTATCTTACCTCTCTCCAACTCCACCTGAGAAAGACGAAAATAGTTTTGATGGTAGGAATGTGGAGATGATATTCACAATCATGGATGACAGGAAGATTAATGGCATGCTAACAGCAAATAAAATTTGAAGCAACTTCTGTTTAATAAATCAAATAGTTTTAACTATTCAAAAAAGCAACACTCTCTTACCTCAAATTCTTCAGCTATCTTAGGTCCATCCAGGAAAAGTCTGGTGTTGAGACAGTCCACCGGCCCAAAGGATTTAGTGAACTCTTTGAACTCCTGGAACACTTTGGGGTACATGGCTGCTGACATCACATCCTCTGGGGTGATTTCATCACCGTGTGTCTCTCGTAGTTGCTTCTCTAAGGCCTGGAAATCCAGCAAGGGAAGGGAGGCTCCAGGACGTCCCTCCACACGAGGAAGAGACTTCAAAACCTGAGCCACAAATAAGTTATGAGAACTCCAGACAACGTCGTAAGGTAACCTAATAGACATTAATCATATATTCCCTGAAATATCACTGCTACACTGTTCAAGCTGCACTGCACATAAATTTATGAAATAAAGCATTTGTCCCTGAGCTCCAAACTGAATTTGAGAAAATTTATAACTGATAATTAGCTGAAGCAGGATTAATCTCCGCTTATTGGTTCAATTAGACAAATTTCAGAAACTAAACAGAAGAATTGAGATCCTCAATTAACAGAGACTAGCAAAGAAAGTAATTTTAGATTAGATGTACAGTGTCCCAAAAAGTTATTTGAATACTTTTGGACACTTAAGTCACATATAAATGTACACTCACTGAACACTTTATTAGTTACACCTACACCTACTTAGACAATCATGTGATTATCTAATCTGCCACACGTGTGGCAGCAGTATGATGCATAAAATCATGCAGATATGGGTCAGGAGCTTCAGTTACTGTTTATATCAACCACCAGAATGGGGAAAAAATTAGCAAGTTGGTGCCAGACGGGCTGGTTTGAGTATTTCTGTAGCTGCTGATCTCCTGGGATTTTCACAAACAACAGTCACTAGAGTTTACTCAGAATGCTGCCAAAACCAAAAAACATCCAATGAGTGGCAGTTCTGTGGACGAAAACAACTTGTTGATGAGAAGTCAAAGGAGAATGGCCAGATTGGTTTTAGCTGTCAAAGGGTATGGTAGGGTTGCTCCGATCTCAACAATTTGGCTTCGGTGTGATACCAGCCCTGGTACCTTGGTATTGATACTAAGTCGATACTTGGTCAAATTATGCCTTACTGTTTTCATTTTTCTGGATTCCATGTTAAATGTAATATAATGTTATGATCAAATTGTGCTTAATCAAATACATACTGTACAGCTTTAATCAAATAATACTATACAAATACAGTATCTCAAAAGTGAGTACACCCCTCACATTTTTTATTATATCTTTTCACGTGACAACAATGAAGAAATGACACTTTGCTACAATGTAAAGAAGTGAGTGTACAGCTTGTATAACAGTGTAAATTTGCCGTCCCCTCAAAATAACTCAACACACAGCCGTTAATGTCTAAACCGCTGGCAACAAAAGTGAGTACACCCCTAAGTGAAAATGTCCAAAATGGGCCCAATTAGCCATTTTCCCTCCCTGGTGTCATGTGACTCATTAGTGTTACAAGGTCTCAGGTGTGAATGGGGAGCAGGTGTTAAATTTGGTGTCATCGCCCTCACACTCCCTCAAACTGGTCACTGGAAGTTCAACATGGCACCTCATGGCAAAGAACTATTTGAGGATCTGAAAAAAGAATTGTTGCTCTACATAAAGATGGCCTAGGCTATAAGAAGATTGCCAAGACCCTGACAATGAGCTACAGCATGGTAGCAAAGACCATACAGTGGTTTCACAGGACACGTTCCACTCAGAATAGGCCTCGCTATGGTCGACCAAAGAAGTTGAGTGCACATGCTCAGCGTCATATTCAGAGGTTGTCTTTGGGAAATAAACGTATGAGTGCTGCCAGCATTGCTGCAGAGGTTGAAGGGGTGGGGGTCAGCCTGTCTGTGCTAAGGGGCGGCTGTGGCTCAGTTGGTACAGCGGGTCAGCCGCCAATCGCAGGGTTGGTGGTTCGATTCCTGGCCCACACAACTCCACATGCCAAAGTGTCCTTGGGCAAGACACTGAACCCCAAGTTGCTCCCAATGGCAGCTCTGCCACCATTGGTGTATGAGTGTGTGTGAATGGGTGATTGGGAAACAGTGTAAAGCGCTTTGGTAACCTCTAAGGTTAAAAAAAGCGCTATATAAGTGCACTGATATTGACACTGTCGCGATATTGGCTACATGCACCTTTAAGGTGGAGGGGGACAGCCTCCCCTCCAGCCTGTCGCAGGAATGAGAGCACTGACTGAACTGTGCCTCTCTGCGGGTATTCAGATCAGGAAGAACACCAATTCGTGAACAAGCAGTAGGAGCTTCGGGTCAGCTGAAGTGGCTTTCTCTCGTGAGGAAAGTGGTGACCGCAAGGTTACCATGGCTATGTTCTCACACTGAGAACATGAAACATTCATAAAACGCTGCCTACATTTGATCGCAGCCCAGGCACGCGAGGCAGCTCTTATGAGCATCAGAAGTGGAGTGAAATCGACCGTATCCAGGAACTACACACAGTCGGAAAGACATCTTTAAAAAGGACGTTCAACGCCTGCTGTATATTGCTCTTTAATGAGTGAAACTCAAACTCTTTTAGAGAATAAAACTCTTTTGGAGGGGAAAACACTCTTAGGCACTGAAAGCGCTGTCGAAGCGCCCAGGGGCATGTAAGGCACAGCGTGCAGAGAGAGAAGAACGCCAGCTGGAAATGCGCCATAGGATCCAACAACAGTGCTTCTTGCCAGTAGAGGTGAGTGGAACAGTGGTGAACTCAGCTTGCTGTTGCACAACCGCTCGGCTCCGAAGAAACAATCTGACTGACAGACACATGCCGCTTCCCTTTATACCCGTATGTTCGGGGGCGGGACATGCAAATTCTGTCTGCCAATATCACATTGGCCTTTTCTCAAGATCAGAGGTACGCAAGGCTCCCAAGGAAGACCCCTTGTGTCACTTCATTCGACACAACGTTGAGGGAGTGACAGAAGGGGAACTGGCTTTGCACAGTAAATGATGAACTTCAAGATGATACATTGTTTAAATCGTATTATAAGAAAGATAGTCTAAATGTGATGTAAGTGACGTGAATTGACATTTTTCTTACACTTTATAAGTATGTACTTATTAATATTAGCTAACTAGATTCCTTAACATGAACTAACAATGAACAATGCTTTTGCAGCACTTATTTATTATCTGGATAATTTTTATTTTAACATGTACTAGAAAGACTAAATTTAACATGTACTAAAAGACTAAATCTTTTACATTAAAAGTTGTATATGTTAACATTTTATAAGCATTAAGAACTAACGTGAACAAACAATAAACAATTGTAAATTTACAAATTAACATAAGATAATAAATGCTGCAAAAGATTAGTTTATCGTTAGTTATCAAAATATCTAATAACTAATTTTAATTAATAGCAATTAACTAATGTTAACAAATAAAAGCTGATCATAAAGTGATACCCAAACTTCTAAAGAAAACATCTTTTGTAACTTTTCTTCCTTCACCTCAGTGGAAAATTAAGGATCATGGTAGGATGACTTAACTGCTTGTGGCGACACATCTGTGGAATATTCCTTGCCATATGCAATAAAAATGGAAATATAATACACAAAGTGTCTTGTTTTACCACCAATATACAGAAAAAATAAATACAAATGGAATAATCAAACTGTCAAAAAAAAAGAAAGTTTGCCAATCAATTTTCTTAATTCACCTGCCATTGGCAGCTGTGACACGAAGTCTATTTGTACGTGTACTGACTCTGTACTGGGCCTTCTCTACTTTTCTCTCTTTGAGATCAAATACTGCATTGAATACATTTAGCCTAGGTGAACAACTACACAGCAGTTATTCATTTGTCTTGGCTAATTAGTTTTCTCCCAGCATCATGGAAGATGCTCTGTGCAGGATAGGGGTCGTACCTTTGACCTGAAAGGTTCCGGGAAGCCTCCGTGGGGGATGCCGATGTGCCCTTGCAGGAACTCAACCACGGAGAGGGGGAATGAGAGCTCATCTGCTCTCTCCTCCACCTCTGCCCGACTCAGTGAGTTCTGCACCATGAACTGTGCCAGATCGCCCACAATCTTAGAGGAGGGTGTAACCTGAAGGGAGGGGATGAGAGGAGAGATAAGAGAGAAAGGAAAGACATGCATGCTTAGAGTTCCATCAATACATCTCAGCTCTTCGTCAGGCTTACACACCCTCAGGCTGCCTGGCCAATATGAACCTAGAAGAGAGGAGATGCAGTACATTGCAAAAATCTTTTTCTTACCCTTAGTATTTTTGTCCGGTTTTCAGTAAAAATATCTGAACATCTTATAAGAACTGGTGTATTCATTATGGTCTTAAGCCTCTAAGTCATCAACATGATACATTTGCTGAAAAACATGTTTTATGCATACACCACATGCCTTTTGCCTCCTGAAGAAATATCCATGCAGGTCTTGTCAAATCAATTCCAAAATAGCTGTGTCAGTGTTTTAATGCATGTTTTTTGCTGGAAAATCTTTGCCGATTTTGATAACGTAATGACAAGATTCACTTTTACATCGTTTCTGATATTCCAAAATTATTATTTACTGAACTGAAACAACTTATGCTCACTCAATATTTTGCACATTATTTTATAGAAAAATCATAATGTTATTTGAGGTATATCTACACATCTGTCTGTGCACCCTTACTTTCTGACTGTTGAAACTGACCTGTCCTTAAAACATCCTCTGAAATTATAATTCAGCTATCTCAGCTGCTCTTGAGGAGCACGTCCCCATCAAGACAAAGCTAGTGCCCTCTTGTCGCTCATCGCCTTGGTTTACTCCTGAACTGCAGGCAATGAAGAGAGTGGGTTGTCGTCTTGAACGGCTTTTTAGAAAAACAGGCCTCACTGTTCATTCATTATCTCTTACAGAACATCAGTTGAAGTACAGAGCAGCACTCAACACTTCACATTCAATGTAATTTTCCTCTATCCAACAAGCAAGTTGTAGACCTAGAGCCCTCTTTGCTATGGTGAACAAGCTAATTCACCCACAGGCTTAGGACTCACACAGCTCAGATGAACTTGAAAACATTCACATCAACCATTTCTGAAGATCCTCTGCACTAATGTCTGTCTGAACACCCTTGTCAACCCTTTCTCCACCTTCACTCTCACTAGCTCATCATCAGTCAGTGATTTAATCTGACATACCAACTCATCATCCTGTCAGTTGGACCCTTCCCCAACCTCCTTTCTTAAACACAGTAGTCAGTCATTTCGGCACAATTTCGCATATGATAAACACATCTCTTGCATCTGCCATTGTTCCAACTGATCTTAAAATTGCTGCTGCCATTGTTCTAACTGATCTTAAATTGCCGCTGTTACACCAGTCCTTAAAAGTCCCAACTTAGATCCATCTTCCCACTGCAACTATCATCCTATTTCTAACCTGACTTTTACATCTAAAGTTCTGTAAAAAGTTGTAGCTCCCAGTTACAATCATATCTTGCTGCTAATAATCTCTATGACCCTTTCCAATCTGGTTTTCGCCTACTCCACAGCACTGAAACTGCTCTCTTGAAGTTTATTACTGATATCCTCCTCTCTGTGGACTCTAACACTGTATGCCACAAAACACTCCTTTCCCGACTTTTTGATATTGGTATTACTGGCACCGCTCCATCCTGGTTTTCTTCCTACCTCACTAACAGAAAATATTTAATCTCTTAAGAAAAACAAATCCCCTACTGCGCCTCTCACTTAGGGTATCCCCCAGGGTTCTGTACTAGGTCCACTATTTACATTCTCCCACTAGGTCAGCTCATCCGTCGTCATGGTTTCAGTTATCACTGCTATGCTGATGACACCCAGATTTATACATCTGCACGTTTTGATGAAACACATGCTATTAACTGCCTGTATCAACGATGTAAAAATTTGGTTAAACAGTAATTTCCTAAAATGTAATGCTGACAAAACTGAGATCATGATTTATTGGCCACAAACACTTATAAGAAATATTGACATGTGTGTCAATAATGATGGAAATCTGCCCAAACACTCTAAAACCATTAAGAATCTGGGAATCACTTGATTCATCTCTTACTTTTTAAGCCCACATTAGAACCATCAATAAACTGTTTTCTTCAATCTAGGCCACATTGCACGACTTCACCCCATTCTCATTTTGAAGGATGCAGAATCACCAGTTCATGCTTTCATATAATCACGTCTTCGACTCCAAATTGTCTGTCCATAGATTTCATATATCCACTTTTGGTTGGAGATCCTTCAGTGTAGTTGCACCTAAACTGTGGAACTCTCTACCTCAGCTTAAAACACATCCTTTCTCAGTGCATAATCGGTCTATTACTGATTGATGTTTTATTTCCCCTTTTTGTAATTGAGATTGTAATGTGTATTAATGTACTTTGTCCTGTTAAATATATATGGAGTGTAAAGTGTCCTTGAGCTTGTGGAAAGGCGCTATATAAATAAAAAGTATTATTATTATCATCATCATCTTATTTTAAGGATGTTTAGCTATTTAAAAAAAAACAGAAAAAGAATACAAGACAAACACAGAAGAAAACTATTTTCTGCAATATGAAAAACAGAAACATGGCATTGAGAGAGCAGAAAACATTCACAATAATCACCATCAAAAGGACAAAAGGAAGAAGAATGACAGAAAAAGAGACAGCTAGGCACTAATGAAATCTAGCATTAACATGTTGCTTGTTAAGCAGAGCAACGTTCAGTATCCGATATTGACAATAATAACTGAGAGGGGACTATGAGAGAGGTATGGGCACAGAAAGCCGGCTATCTTCGATTATTTAATTAAGCACAGGGAAATGAAAAGCAGCAAGCTGAGACCAAACGCTCACAGACGCCTTTGATTGGGGGAGATCAGACGGAGCCTCTGTGAAACACAACAGATAAGCTTTGCTTAAAGCTCTCAGTTGATCTGTCTCTGGGCTATACGAAAGACAGGGACAGGATTATTTTTCTCTCCCTCTTCAGCCCCCATTTTGCCAAGTTATTTTTATTCAATTTCATCTGGAGATTGAAACGGTTGCAATGGAGTGAGAGGGATGAGGTGGCGGCACAGGGAAAGAGAGAGAGCAATTAAATCTGTGATTCAGAGACCAGCTCTTGGGTCCACGCTGCTCATGATCTTGCTAGCGTGAGTGGATTTTGAGAGTTAGGGTGAGACCCTTCGGAGCGCAGTGGGTGATAATTAAGCTCTATTTATCCAGGGAGAGTGCAGCATATGAACGATTTAAACTGTGTCGTTCATGATCATGTGACATGAACAGCAGTTTAAATTTAATTGATGGAAAAAAAGAAAATTAAAAGACAGCACCCAATCACACATGAATCTAAAGCTTAATGTTTGAGATATATTGCTAATCACGAATTTCATGATTGGCTTCCAACTTGGAACGCAATGAATAAATTTAGAATGAACTGGAATAGCAAGAATTCTAAAAATGAAAAACTACATTTGAAAATATAATGAAAGAACAAAGTACTGTACGAAACTGTCTTTGGACATTTATATCACATATAAACGCATTCAAGTATTTGCATAAAAGTATTTGTCTTCATAAAAACAATTTCAGGCTTGTACTGTAGCAAGATTATTTGCAAATGAGTTACCACATTAAATAAAAGTTAAAAAGGCTAGCTTCGCTGCTTACCAGTTAACATTCACTGCAAACATTCGAGCATAACATTATCTAGCTGCTGCATGCACAAGAAACATGACCTGAGGTGCGTTCAATAGCAGTGGGGCTTGCGTTGCATTTCCAAAATATAACAGATCACGGTCAAAAACTCGGAGGCCCTGAACATAGCGCTTTCAACTGTTAATGATTAATTTCGGGCTGGTGGTGTTTGTATGTGGCAAAGGGAAAACAGCGGGACAAAATTGTTTTTTCGTGGGAACCCTGGATTAAGTGTGACTCACTATATGTGTACAAATATTTGGGGTATATGGTAATGTATACCCATCTACATTTGAAGTCAGAAGTTCACAAACATCTAACCAAATACATTTAAACTTAGTTTTTCACAATTCCTGACATCAATCATAGAAAACATTCCCTGTCTTAGGTCAGTTCGGATCACTACTTTATTTTAAGAATGTGAAATGTCAGAATAATAGTAGAGAGAATTATTTATTTCAGCTTTTATTTCTTTCATCACATTCTCAGTGGGTCAGAAGTTTACATACACCAGTCCCTCCTGCAGCAAAGCACCCCCACAACATGATGCTGCCACCCCAGGCTTCACGGTTGGGCAGCTTGCAAGCCTCACCCTTTTTCCTCCATACATATCAATGATCATAATGGCCAAACAGTTACATTTTTGTTTCATCAGACTAGAAGACATTTCTATAAAAATTAAGATCTTTGACCCCATGTGCACTTGCAAACTGTAGTCTGGATTTATTTATGGTGGTTTTGTAGCAGTGGCATCTTTCTTGCTGAGCAGTATTTCATGTCATTATAGGGCTTGTTTTACTGTGGATATAGATACTTGTCTACCTGTTCCCTACAGCATCTTCACATGGTCATTTGCTGTTATTCTGGGATTGATTTGCACTTTTAGCACCAAACTATGTTCATCTCTAGGAAACAGAATGAGTCTCCTTCCGGAGCGGTATGATGGCTGTGCGGTCCCATGGTGTTTATACTTGCGTCCTATTGTTTGTACAGATGAAAGTGGTACCTCCAGGCATTTTGAAATTGCTCCTAAGGATGAAACCAGAATTGTGGATGTCCACAATTTGTTTTCTGAGTTCTTGGCTGATTTCTTTAGATTTTCCCATGATGTCAAGCAAGGAGGCATGTTTGAAGGTATGCCTTAAAATCATTCTCAGGTACACTTGACTTATTTTCTGGAATTTTCAAAAGCTACTTAAAGGCACAGATAACAGTGTATTTAAACTTGTGACCCACTGGAATTGTGATAGTCTATTAAAAGTTAAATAATCTGTCTGTAAAATAAATTGTTGGAAAAATTACTCCTGTCATGCACAACGTAGATGTCCTAAAGAACTTGCCAAAACTATAGTTTGCTAATGTGAAATCGGTGAAGTGGTTAAAAATTATTTTTAATGACCAAAGTGTATATAAACTTCTGACTTCAACTGTACCTAATATCTAGTTGACTATTTGTGGTTGCAAATCACATTATAAATGGTCTCATTCTGATAACATTTTCCATAGCAGTTATTGTTCCAAAGTATTTTTGATTTAATTTTCTAATAAACACCTTTTACGTTTTAATTTATTTTTCCAAATAGATCAGCACTTATACCAAGCTATCATAAATAAAATGGAGATGATCTGAGATATTAATGCTTCAGTGGATATTATGATGTTAATTACATCTTAATAGATGTGAATTGATCATTCTCAGAGGACATTTTTAAATCTATTAAGTCTCTTTCGAGATGCCTTTTATTATTTGAGGAGTGTTTGAAGCAATTTAAATGGCAGAATCCAAACTTTCAATGCAACTAATTTCCAAAGAAAAACAGAGAAATTAAGCAGAATATTACAAAACTAGAAAATGAATAATTTTTTTTACAAGCTTGAAGATAATGCCCAGAGTTTTCAGAACTGTAAAGTGACTTAACATCTAGTGACTTAACATTTCTTTGGTCAATACATCATCCCAATACTTCCATTTGTGTTCTCATTGTTTTGATGAATTTCCTGTCATTCTAAAATATTGAAAATAGTATTAATAAAGTATAAGTACAGTAGATCATTATAAACATTTGACTAGTAGTGTAGTTAGAGCCAAATATTTTGCATTACGATGGAAAAATTGGTGCTACGCTTTTTCACTTTTCAATTGACCAAAATGTGCTTAATGCCAAATTAATATCATTAAGGCGGGAAATGGAATAGTGTGATGAAACCATGAGCATTTGTCAACATCAAGACGCGTGAAACAGAACATGCGAAGACGTCAACCTATTTAGCGGAAAGGTGTGGTATCTTTGGATTTTTATCAAGGATAGACTCAACACAGCATGATAAATTCATTACCTTGGTTTCTGAGAGACAAAAGAATTATACAAGTATTTTACCACCATTAAAACTAAAGGGCAGATCTGGATTTATAAGCAACTACACACTTTTAAAGGGTTTTTTCTAGTCTTGAATCACATCATGCACACCATCTTAATATATTCTGCTGTTTGTCATCATGTTTAATTTTCTTTAACCATGAGGGATTGAAAGAGAGAAACTGAGAAAATGAGATCTCGCTTCTGGGAGTACCATTTTTTATTGAAGCTCTCGTAACATACGCTTAAAAATCGCCAAGATGCATGTCACCATTTTCCCCTTGTAAACCTTAATAAGTTTTTTTCATCCCCACTGAGATGCAGGAGTGCGCTGACATGACGACTCTGTTTTTCTCTCAGGAGTATGTTTGGGCCTTAAGTGTGTGCATTACATGTATAATGTCTGTGTGTCCACAAGTGTGTGTGTGCGTGAGAAAGAGAGAGAGGGGCACGAGGGTGTTTCTTACAGATATTTCAGATAATATAGAAACTGTTGTATTGATCAAGTGTATCTAGCTTTGATACAGCTCAAGCCTTCATTGCGAATTTGAAAACTTCAAGTTAGAACTAGCGACGGAGTATGCGCTGCATTTTGGCATGGGGTAAAAAGGTTGTGTGTGCGTGCGAGCGTTAGTCAGCGTATGTGTGAGTGTGTGTGCAAGTATGTGTGAACGTGTGTGTATGAGCATGTGAAATAACAGGGGCGAAGAGGGAGTGTGAGGGCTCTTTTTAACAGAAATTGAAATAACTGCAGGATATTTTAGACATTTTGATGTTCTTAACCAATTTACTTTAACCAATGACTTTGTTTTCATTTGTTATTTTGTTGTGGTAGCCTGTAGGTCTCTTTGAAATAACTGAAATAATTCGGCGAAAAAATATGGAACCGTTATTCGGTCAAGACCTGGAACTAATTTATAGCTGTGTGTTTCCATGAAAAATAATTGCACACCTTAGAACGCCTGTCAATCAGGGGTGGAAAGAGTACTGAAAAATAATACTCAAGTAAAAGTAGTGTTACTTTTTTAAAATT
This sequence comes from Xyrauchen texanus, assembly GCF_025860055.1. NCBI lineage: Eukaryota > Metazoa > Chordata > Actinopteri > Cypriniformes > Catostomidae > Xyrauchen > Xyrauchen texanus. Next base: position 22,161,095 of record NC_068309.1, on the reverse strand, counting down.
TTTGTTTGAGTAGAGTAAAATTACCTGTCCTAAAAACTACTCAAGAGTAAAAGAGTGGCTCATTTAAAGGTACTCATGAGTAGTGAGGATTGAGTACCGAGTTGTGAAAGCTATGCCCCTTTATAATAAAAACAAAAATCTGCAATTTCAAAGCTGCAATTGAAAAATGTTGCACACATACCCTAATTTACATTCCTTTTCATGGCTGTTTGCCAGAAAGAATAAAAAAAAATATAGGTATTTTATAGGTGTTTGTGATTGACAAATTTTAAAATGCATAACATATCTATCATACTGTAAACACTTCCATGAATCTGATGATAATAAAAAATTAAAATTAAAAAAAAGGCGACATAACAGAAATTAAAAGATGAAAAGTTATTTTCAATATCAATGAATGAAACAATTACATTAAAATCAGCGTAGGGTCTAAATTTCCCTTGCCAACTGAGAGAGCTATTGTTGCGAATAAACATGTTCATGTTTCAAAACAATGCAAAAAAATAAAATAAAAAAAGAGCAGGATCACTTGGTTACTTAAAATTCTCTCATTATTTAGTCACTCTTATGCCATCCCGAGTGTGACTTACTTTCTTTGGCAGAACACAAATTAAGATTTTAAGAAGAATATCTCAGCTCTTTTGTTCCATAAGTGAATGGGTGCCAAAATTTTGAAGCTCCAAAAATCACATATATCGGCATAAAAGTAGCCTAATCCATGTGACTCCAGTGGTTAAATCTATGACTTCAGAAATTATACGATAGGTGAAGGTGAGAAACAGATAAACATTTAGGCCCATTTTTGCTAGAAATTCTCCTCCCTGCTCAGCCAATCTCCACTTTAACATTCACTGTCTACTTTTGTTTTTGGTGATTCACATTCTTCAAGCGTATTGCCTTCTACTGGGCAGGGTGAAGAAATTCTAGCAAAAATGGACTTTTGGCATCCATTCACTTGTATTGTATGGAGCTACAAAGTTGAAATATTCTTATAAAAATCTTAATTTGTGTTCTGACGTGTATCTCATATACATTTGTGATGGCATGAGGGTGAGTAAATGATGAGAAAATTTAATTTTTGTGTGAATTATTTCTTTAAGTAGCACATGAGGGTACACATTGTCCTCCATTTGAGATACAATGACCTGCATTGATTTAGTTCTTGTATATTTTAAGTCCTGCAATAGTTGTGTTCTCATTCTCATGCATGATTCCAGGTAATATATTATACAAATTAACACACATAAGGTGTGGGTATTATTTATATTTATTTATTTATTTATTTATTTATTTATTTATTTATATATATATATATATATATATAAAAACTAACATTATTGAAAAATATTATTATTAAAAATGTCACTGTTTTATTCTATTTCATTAATACTTCTACAGCTAGTCAAGTTATTCAGCCAAAAGTAGTGAGTGGTTTTCTCATTTCCTTGTTATTGTTGTTTGATTAATAGCCTTTATATGACATAGCCTACTAGACAGTGCTCAATTCGGTTACATGTACACTTCGAGTCCGACATTTTGATGCGAATATGCTTTTTGTCCCACTGTTTATGTTCACTTTAGATCAAACCTACTGTGTTTAGATCAATGCCTCACCAAGACATTTACATTTATGCATTTGGCAGACTTACAGTGCATTATTACAGAGACAATCCCCCCGGAGCAACCTGGAGTTAAGTGGCTTGCTCAAGGACACAATGGTGGTGGCTGTGGGGATCGAACCAGCGACCTTCTGATTACCAGTTATGTGCTTTAGCCCACTACTCCACCACCACTCACGAGACGGTGAGTGGTGGTGGTGGCAGACGGGCATTGGCGGAATTATAAAGTGTATTTGACCATTTAGGCACGAACCCACATTAGCGTGCAAACATTAGCCTCCTGTCAGTCAAACAACATGCAGCTACAGACGTCAGGAAATAAAAAGTAAATCTTTTATATTTTATCTAGATCAACCAATCAGTGGTTGTCTTGCTATCGCGATCGATGTAATGAACACCCCTTGTCTAGATGTAGAACAAAGGCTAAGTATAGGAAAATTACACAAGTTTATATTGATATCGCAGACATCTCTTCAGTTTTCTGATAAACATCGAGATTGTTTTATCGCCTAGCATTACTGATAACATTGCCTTAATCTCTCATATCAACCCAATAATCACATTGATAGTTAGTTAAATTACAGGCTACATTATAGACACAGAATCTAGTAATCAGAAATATGAAATTTACCTCTATATGTTTCTTCAAATTAGAGGCAGGATTAATGCTGATATCTGGCTTGAGCAAGTTAAACTCACATGACACAGTCAGGCAATTGGCCTTTTTCACTGCGAAAAGCCCATGTAGGTGCGACTGAGATGTTCAGGTGTAAACTGTGCTTAAGGCATCCTTCACATCCATAACAGTTGATGCCAATCTAAAGCTGCCATTCAAGTTTTTTACGTGTGATTTGATTTGACGGGAGTAACGAGACACTCCCTAGCCAATCATGTTGATAGATCAAAATAAAATCTGTACAGGGAGGTAGCAAACACAGACAGAGGGAAAATAGTGCATTAAAATTAGTTACAGCACATAAAATGTACAAGTATACAAATTTTAAACTAAAAGTACAATTCCTGGGAAAAACGACTTAATTACAGAAACGTGAGTATTTGTAATTCGTTACTTTACACCCCTGTCAGAATCAAGCATTCAACAGACCCGTGGTATAATAAACTATTTTTTTTGTGGCAGATGAGTAAAGCATTGAATAAACATTCCAAAAACTGGCTTTAGAAATCAAAATGTATTGTTTGTTTTATTTTTATGAAATAAAAGCTTTTCACTGCATGGTCTACGGTCCACAGAAATTCATTTTGCAATTGAGTATGTCAATCTGGTAGACAATGGACCATGCAAGCATCTGTTGGCATTATGTTTGTAATAGTGGTTACAGTGGTTTTTACACTGGTTTTCTGCATTAATTGGTCTTAAAATGTGATCTCATCTTCAAAGCCAAAAGTATAGACAAACACAATGTGCTTAATCTAACAACACACAAATAATTATAATTTTTCATGTCTTTAACACATCCCATGAATCATTCACATTGGAAAAAGTAACTGAACCCTTTGATTTAATAACTGGACAATCCTCCTTTGTTAGCAATAACCTCAGCCAATTGTTTCTGGAAGATATGGATTAAACCTGCACAATGTTCAGAAGGAATTATGACCATTCTTCCTCACAGAACTGCTTCAGCTCTGATGTCAACAGCCCTCTTGAGGTCATTCCACAGCATCTTCATTGGGTTAAAGTTTGGGCTCTGACTGGGCCACTACAAAAGGTGGATTTTCTTTTTTTGAAGCCATTCTCTAGTGGATTTATTTCAATGTTTATGGTCAATGTCCTACTGCATCACCCAACTTCTATGGAGCTTCAGCTGCCGCACAGCCACCCTGACATTATCCTGTAGGATATCTTGATGAACTTGGGAATAAATTTTTCCCTCAATTATGGCAAGCGGTCCAGGCCCCGAAGCAGCCCCAAATTACGATGCTCCTTCCACTGTACTTCACTGCTGGTATGATGTTTTCATGTTGGTATGCGGTGCCCTTTTTATGCCTTACGTAGTGCTGCGTGTTCTTCCCAAACAATTCAACCATAGTTTCATCAGTCCACAAAACATTTTCCCAGTAGCGTTGTGGAGTGTCAAAGTGATCATGCATGCAGCAATGTTTTTGTTGGAAATCATCAGCTTCCTATGTGATGTTCTGCCATGGACACCATGCCTGCTTAATGTTTTCTGTATAGTAGACTCATGAACAGAGACGTTAACCAGATCCAGTGATTCCTTCAAATCTTTAGCTGTCACTCTAGGGTTCTTTTTTACCTCGTTGACCATTCTGTGGTGTGCCCGGAGTCATCTTGGCTGGATGGCCACTTCTACGGAGAATCTAAGCTCTTCAACATAATTTTGTAACCCTTTTTAGCTTTATGCAAAGCAACCATGCTTGATCATAGGTCTATTGAGATCTCTTTTTTTGCCAGGCATGGTCCATGTCAGCAGATGCTTCTTGAGAATAGCAAACTCAAAATGTTTGAGGGCTTTTTAAGTCAGTCAAATAATTTGTATAGCGCCTTTCACAACACACATCTTTTCAAAGCAGCTTTACAGAAAATCTGAAAATAAAACTGTAATATCTATAATGCCTTAGTCATCAATGTGTAGTTTAATAAAATACAATTGTGAATTGTGTTTCAAAATAAGTAATTAAATAACAATTGTACTTAGAAAATCAGAGAGCAAGCTGAAGGTGACTGTGGCAAGGAACATAAAACTCCATAAGATGTTGGGTTAATTACAAAAAATTATCTTGGGAGAAACCAGACTCACTGTGGGGGCCAGTCCTCTCTGAATAACATCATGAATATAATGCCAGTATTACTTAGTTACGTATAGTGAAAGTCATGGATTAAAATGATTAAACTAAGTAAGTGTTAAGGGTCAGTGTATAAAAAAATATTTTTAAGAACTGTAAGATTAATGACTAACATCTTTGAAGTTCATCCTGTATTAACTGCTGAAGTTCACATAGATGTATTGTCCTTTGTTCATTTGGCTGATGAAGGCTTTTTTGGCAATTAATTGATAGTCTACGTATTCCATTATATGAGTGTAGTCCATCATTAGACCAAGTTGATGCAGGCAGAGATCAGTGAGGTGCACGCAGTTCAACCGGCCGGTAATTTCAGTGAGGTCTACCTTAAGTCCAAGGTTCAGGTAATATCATATAGCTCTAACCCACACCTCCAATCTTGTTTCATTAATTGTATGCCAAGTTTGCCAACACCTGACTAATTCCACTTTTGTTGACGTCATCAGCCTAGGGTTTCACATACTTTTTCCAGCCTATACTGTGAATGTTGGAATGTATTCAATATACAAAGAACAATACAATAATTTGTGTGTCATTAGTTAAAATGGATTTTGTTTGTTCATTATTGTAACTTAGATGACGATCAAAACATTTTAAGACAAATGTATAAAAATTAAACAAATCTGGTAATTCCAAAGGGTTCACATACCCAAGTTTTTTTTTTTTTCATTTGTATGCATCAGACGAATATATTATCAATGTTTTCAATGTTTGGAAAAACTTTTCTTGTTTTTTATATTATTAATTGTAATAAATTAACATTTTAAATTGACAGCAAAAATAATTACCCAATCTATATAAAATCACAGCTCAACTCAAAGTGCATCACAAAATAAAAAATATGAAAAACACTGAATGCCCCAAAATAAAGGGGTAATTGCTCACTTTTATGAGGTCACCGAGGAGCTTGTTGGCTTCTGCGTAGGCTTTCTTCACCTCCTTAAACTTATTTCCCAGCCCCATACTGTGAGCTTGGAAGTGAAGGTTGGTGTACTGGCCTCCCGGGATCTCGTTCTCATAAACATCTGCATTCCCAGACTTCATGGTGGCTGTGCAGTCAAATGGTGCATAAAGGCCTCGGGTCACCTCCCAATACTCACTGTAGTCAAAAACCTTCTCAAGAGAGATTCCTGAGAAATACATGAGTATAAAACAGAAAGACAGAGAGAGAGGGGTCATTAGTCTACCAATAGAAAAAAGCATTCTGAGAAAATGTAGCACAACAAATTACTATCTGGCATTAATATTTAATCAAAAATAATGAAACTCCTCGTCTCTTTAACAGACTGCGCCAGTTAATCAGGCATTCTTCCGGAGCTTTTAATCAGTCCCCGAAAGATTAGCTCATGGGGGCCTGTATGTGGCATAAGTAGTGGCATAAAATTGGTGGTGGAGCATAGATTGCTTCCTGCCACTCACGGCTTCATCATTTACCAGCAGCAGTCAGTCAATTAATCAATCAATGAGGCGCGCCACTTCCAACAGAGTTTACATGCTCATTTGGCTCCCTCATCCTCACTAATTGCCAATCGCTGTGATCACAATAGCTTTCTTGTGCAAAAGATAACACACGCATACACACACTAAAAGATGTGTATGTGCCAAACCCATTATACCAAAGACCCACCACAGGAATTACAACAGCACCCTAATAAAACTCACTTGCACACATTTTACTTCTCATGCTCACTACCACCCTGACAACTACAGGCTAATAGGCACTATTGATGTTACGTGTAAAAGCAGCATGTCCAGCTCTCCCCATGCCCAGCGATCTATCAGTCAGCCCATGCATTGATCTCTGGCCACACGGCCTTTATGATGATTTACTGGCTTGAACAGAGGAAGAAAGAGACACTATGGGAGGTGAAGGGACCTGGACAGGGGAAGGAGAAATTAATTAAGAATAAAGCTGTATTGAAAAAAGACAAGGTGACAGAAATTTGATGGGGAACCAGGAAGGTGATACAATGCTAATATATATATATATATATATATATATATATATATATATATATATATATATATATATATATATATATATATATATATATATATATATATATATATAGGGATGTTAATGTAAAACATTTATTAATTACAATTAATTATTAAACAAAAAAAAAAAAGTTACAATTGCATAATAATAATTCCATGTATCCATCCATTTATCACTAGTTTTATAAAAGCCTTATTGTTGCTAGTTTGCAGTCACACTCATTTTCCATTAAATAAACAAAAATATCACTTGTATTTTGCAGTTTACTGCAGTGCTATTAGCTACACCAGTGAGTGTATTTGTGCTGAGGAAGACAGGGTTTGATATATGCCTTGATATATTTATATATATATTCAGACTCATATATAGACATATATACACGATAGATATAGATAGATGAGATTGGATCAGTTGTCACACCTAAAAAAATGTCACAAGGGCTTTAACTCCATAACCATATGATTTAGAATCAAAAGACCAATTGCGTGCAAATGAGTGTTTTCTCTAGCAGAGTTTTATGTTGGTTTAACACCTATTTCAAAATAATTTGTGAATTCTACACTTCAAAAGTAAATTTTCACTTTCGTCATATTTTTTATTATGCTGTTCAGATTGTATTAGTTTTGAATGGTTAGATTGATATGCACTGTTTATGTACAATAAAAAGTTATACAATTAGAATGGTTTCACACCAATTATAGTCAAACTACCGCAAACTGTTTGACATGAAAAAATTAAAAAATATTTTTTAAAGAGCCGTTTGGGAGCCATTTGGCGAGCTGAGCTGAACGAGCCGTTTCACTGAAAAGAGCCGGAAATGCCCATCACTAATTGTGAGTAAATGTCCACTGCTTGATTGACCTGCTCTCTACTTGCTATCTCACTGCTCACCACTAGTGAGCGGGCTGTGGGAATGACTAAGGGTAAAGTAGGCATTGATGAGTTGTTGCAGAGGCAGTCAAATGCAAATGTCTACCACAGTGTGACATCACAATATGGAGGAAGAAGAGAATGAGTTGGTTTCAGCAAATGTTCTTTTCATAGTGAGCAGGAAGTTTTGAGTTCTGAAACTTACAGTAAGTTTTTAATAGCTCAATGACCCCTTATATGTCAAAAGATAAAGGAAAATTTGATTCTTCACACCATGACCCCTTTAAAGAGAAGACTAGATTTTGTTTTGGTGGTGCTGGTGAAGGGGTGACCGGGAATTTGTCCTGCTATCGGGGCAAGTTGTCAAAAAGTGTCGATGTGTGTTCAATCAACTGTTTCAAAAATAAACCTGCCCTGAGAAATATTCACTTGAGTAAAAAATAAATAAATAATATAATATAATATATATAGACCAAAAATGCAATAAAATGAAAGATATTCTTATAGACCCTTTTCACCAAATACGATGACGCGTTTCCGCTTTATTTAGCAGCGTAATCTAGCAAACTTTTCTAGATTTTCAATTATTATTTAGTGTACATTTATAATAAAATGCTTTGTTAAATTACCCTGGAATTAGTTTAAAAATACTAGTTACCACAGCTGTGATGGGGTTTCTAATACAGTTGCATATAGAGTGACAGTAAAGCATCTTCTCTCTTCTGACTGTTGTAAACCAGCGAGCTCTATTTTTTTCCCTCTTGTAGAAAGTCATGGTAACGTACTACTGGATTTTTTATTTTGCTGTTGGATAAAACGGGTAAGTAAAAATAGTATTTGCTGTGGTTTCCCATTCACTGCTATAGATGTTTACACTGCAATATAGTGTACTTCCGCATTCCAAACCCAGAATTGAGGGCCCATAAAGGCTTGTTCTTAATTCTTACTAAAATTCTTAGCTAAAGATTGAGTTAAGTAAAAACAAAGAAATATAAAAGTGTGCTGCACCATTTCTACATTTCCTTTGCTTTATATTGAAAAATTGAAATGTTATTGGCATGATTAGATTGAAAGCGAATACAACAGACTGAATAATTATAGAGCATGTGTCGGGCCTGTCTCTTCGTCATCACATCAACATACACAGCACCTTGTTTTTAAACGCTGTAAACAGGTGATTAATACTGAATGCTGCAGATGGTGGCAAAACTGTATGTGGAAAGACAGAGACTACAATAACATTTCCATAAGAAACCTGACAGCCTTCAAACAAATCAATTACCTAGCAAATTCTCCAAGAGCGGAAACCAAAGAAACGGGGGAATAAACAAACTGAATCAACAAAGTGGCGAACACCTCCTCATCATGTGAGAACTCTGATGCGATTCGCACTGCCAAAGTCATCCACCCACACCATGTGGAGCTCGAAGGGAGGGGGGTTGCAGCTATACATAAAGGATGGACTTTCTCAGAAAAACCATCCAAGGCTTTCTGGCAAGCAAGTTACCCCTGCTCAAGTCTCTGTATTTTATTAGTTTGTCGTTTACATTTACATTTATGCATTTGGCAGACGCTTTTATCCAAAGCGACTTACAGTGCACTTATTACAGGGACAATCCCCCCGGAGCAACCTGGAGTTAAGTGTCTTGCTCAAGGACACAATGGTGGTGGCCGTGGGGTTAGAACCTGTGAACTTCTGATTAACAGCCCTGTGCTTTAGCCACTATGCCACCACCACTCGTTTGTTGGCTTAATTTGCATGCATGGGGTATAAAACTGCGTTGTTGGCTTACACAGCCTGTACAGTGGCCACAAAAAGTATTTAGACATTTAAGTCATTTAAATGTATGATAATGTCTGAATTTCTCTACATTATATTACTTAATTTTAAGAAGGAAATATAGCATACACACTCACAAAAAGTTTGTTAAAGCAAAACATTTGTTTTGTAAAAACTAGGAAAAAAAGTATTTCGACACTTGGTTGTGGAATATGCCCATAGGCAATGTGATGAACTACACTTGTGGTAACGTTGTGAACTTTAAAAGTGTCATTCATTGCACTTTATATACACATATATATATATATACACACACACATACATATATACATATATACAAATTTTCACAGAGGTCCACTTATAAATGTTAGTAAGATTTTATATCAAAAATATTATATTTTAGAAAAGTAATTTATAAATAATTGTCCATTTTCTATACTGTTTTTGTTTGCCTCTGATTAAAAAGCGAAATTTTGGGGTCGTGTCTCCTTTAAGACTTCAGTGTAAACACCCACTGCTATGATTGGGTTACATCTTTGCATATGAAATAAGTGTCAACACCCCAGCCTTTACACATGTGGAATTGTTTGAAAAGTTCGGACAGTTAAAAATGGCAACCGGAGGAATTCTGCCATACATGCCAGAGTCTGATCCCGAATCTGAAGAAAATGAACCCACTCCACAAACACCATGGATACTGCAGTCTGTGACAGTGTGGCAAGTACTCACTCTAATTTATATTTATTCCTTGTTTATTTGTGTAATAGGTATTACTTTTTATTCTCGTTTAAACGAAGACTCGACCTAACAGTGTTTATCTTGTTACATACTTGGGGCATTTTCAAATGTTTTTACGAATGTTTTGTAACGCATGACAGAGCCAACTTAAGTTTAAATACGTGGTGCTAGCACATTTATAACTGTTAAAGACTATACTTACGGTGCAACATATAAATGAATACAGCATAAAACTTACCGGTGTCTGTCACTCTGTCGTTCATCATATATTCATCGTTCATCATATACTCAAGTGTAGTGACAAACTTTCATACATTATTCATTACAATGAATCAATACTCTTTAGGTGCATATGTGGCACTCTGAAAGCAATATTCAAGTAAAACTATGACAACGAGCTACAGGCAATTATTATTGAAAACTGGATGCCACAAGATACACGAAGCACGCATTAAAAATTATACATATGTTTGACTGAAATCACTAGGATCAAATCAAAAGAAAACTAAATAGCATAAATCCAGCGAATAGTTTCATGAATAGTTCTAATATTAAACTTGGACATTTTGGTGAAAACATTCAAATACTATAATATAGTATATATCTTACAGTCTGTAACATGTGAAGCAATACAATTAACATGGATACTCGCACTTGTCTGTTGAGATATTACTGTTGGGTCCAATATAGCTGGTACTGCATCAACTTTTAATTTAAGTCTCTCTGCAAATCCAGCATCAAATTGTGTCTTGTTTGAAAAAGAATCCACAGTAAAATGAAGCAAACAAACAAACACCGTCTTACTGAAGCGATCCGGGACTTCATTCAAAATAAACATCAGCCACTCTTTTCTAATGTTAGGATCATTAGGAATGAAATGCAAAGAGTCTATTTTTCCACAACCTGGCACTGCACAACGTTTTGTAAACTTTGTAGGCATCTCGAACGTCATGTTGCTCCAATAATCCCTTTGTTTATTTGTGCCGTACCGATACTCAAATCATCACTGCCCTAACCGCGAACCTGTGGGTGGCCCAAAGAGGTGATGCTGAAGTAGGCATTGACCTGTTTATGCAGACGCAGGCATGTGCTGATGTATTCATCTCTATTATGTAATACAGATGAGGAAGTAGAAAACGAGTCGTTTGGGAATATTGGTTTCAATAAAGCCTTTTTTTGGACTAACAAATAAGTTTTGAGTTCTGAAACTTACAGTATGTTTTTATAGTACTATGTCCTCTTATATGTCAAAAGATCAAGGAAAATTGTATTTCTCAATTCATGACCCCTTTAAGGGAACTGATTTCATACATTCACTGAAGTTCACCTTGGAAGCAGCTGGTTAAAAGTCATTGCAAAAATGGTTCAGAAAGTTAGTTAATAGAAATGTCTCGAATCATTTGTTTGCAGATGCCACTTAGTTTTTGTATAATTTGTATCAAATGCAAATGGCATTTCCAGACATTTGTAAGTGTGACTTAAAGTCTAAAAGTGTGGGGAAGACACAAGATGCCATGCGAGGAGCGGACGTGTGAGCAGCGAGCTCTGCACACGTTTGCTCATTTTATTAACATTTGTCTCAAAAACCGGTGAGATTCAATACAGCCTGATTCTTAACTGTTCTAGGAAGACAAAATGTAGAAACAAAATCCTTGTGCTTTGGAGATATTAAAATACACTTACATGCTCTGGCTGATTTCCAGAGCAACAGGCCGATAGCCCCAGAGTCCGTTCGGATGGTGAACTGAAAGAAATCCAGTATGAATTGATGTGTCGGCAATGATGACGAAAGTAGTTACAAATCTGGAGTATCTTCCTGTAATACGTCGATTGTTTATTTCCATGGAGATTAAATTCTCCGAGTTGGTTGCAAGATTGCCAGACGTCGAGAGACGGATTGGCTATCTGGAGTCATTGGAGAGGGAATTAGCTGCTAAACCGCTAGCGACCAAGGTGGATCTGGAACGCATTTTGGAAAAACTGGAAGATTTGAAGAATCGTAATCGATGAAACCATATCCGAATTGTTGGAATTCCTGAGCACGAGGAAGGCCGAGATATGGTGACATTCCTAGACAAACTCTTCATGAGTCTGCACGACATAACAGATCATAAGCTGAAGATCGAGCGAGCTCACAGAGTTCTGGCTCAGAGATCCGCTGAGGGAGACAGGCCCCGATCAATTCTGGCCAAATTACAGAGATCCAATAAAGATCTTGTGTTGCGTGGGGCGAGGAGTAAAGGAAAGCTTTCTTGGAAGAACCACAACATTTTCTTGTTCCCAGACTTTATGAATTCGACAAGAGTGAAAATGTGATTGATTCAAGAAATGCAAGAAACACTTCCATCAATGGAAGATCACTTTTGCGCTGATGTTTCCGGCCATACTGAGATTAGATACTAAGGATGGCCACAAAGTATTTACATGTCCACAGCAAGCATTATCTTTCATAGAGACAATGGAGAGATTAAGCCATTTGGTGTTTCTCATGTGGCCCCCGAGTGAACATGACTCACTGAATATACTCTTGACTGTCTGAGGAAGCTGGGTGCCATTTTGTTTCTATCTGTGTTGGTGGAGCGGCTGGAGTTTGTTTTGTGTAGTAACACTCCTTCAGGACATTTATGTATAAATCAGCATGTTGCTTGTGTTTAAGCCTCCTATTGGCTGGAGTTTGTTTTGTGGAGTAATTTTTCAAGACATTGGAAGGATTAAGTCATCTGCTGCACTCATGAACAGCCAGCTCACTGAACATTAATTTGACTGTCCTAGGAAACTGAACAGATTGGCTTTATTTTTTGTGCTGATTCCGCTAGCGGCTGGAGCTTGTTTTGTGGAGGAACACATCTTTGATACAGTTTTGGGAATTAATCTACACATTCTGTGTGTTTATTTTGCCTATTGGCTTGTTTTTTTTATAGATTTTTTTCTGTTATGTAATTCTGTCTCACAAAATTTGTATAGAAGCACCAGACTTGCGCAATCAGATGGCAAAGGTATTGCGGGGGCTCTTGTATGTGTACATGGACTGATTGAGTATATAGGGATAGACGACGGTTGGCGAAGATATGGAGTGGGCATGTTTTCTTTAGTGCTGGATCAAGTAAGAGCAGAGGAGTCATTATATTGATAAATAAACATATACAATTCAAATGTCTCAAACAGGTGAAAGATAAATTAGGAAGAGTCATTATTTTGGCAGAAATTCAGGGGCAAAAGTTGATTTAGGCTAATATTTACGCACCTAATGCTGATGATCAGGGCTTTTTTATAGATCTTGAATGGATGTTGCAAGCTGTTGGCACCCCTCATGATATAATATTGGGAGAAGACTTTAATCTTTGATGGAATCCATCCTTGATCATAGTGAAGCAAAAGTGTGTAAGCCCCCTAGCGCAACACTGACTCTTCACAAGATGTGTATAAATCTTGGTCTTACAGATATTTGGAGACTTGAAGCCATCTGGTAGAGACTATACTGTAATTTTTTTTCATCAGTCCATAAGATTTTTCTATATATCCAAGTCCCTCATTTCATCTGTTGCTATTTATTCAATTGGAAACAGCTTAGTCTCTATTGAGTTTGAAATCTGTGAGTTTAGAGGCGTTGCCACATGCAGAGAAAAATAAATCATATAGTTGGTGCTTTAATGTATCCCTTTTGCAAAATCCTGATTCCAACAAATGTTAAAGGCTGAAATCAATGTTTATATGGAGACCAACTGGTCCTCAGCATCCTCTGTGGGCGTGGCTTGGGAGGCATTTAAGGCAGTTCTTAGGGGTCAGATCATACAATCTGCCTCATTCATAAAAGAATCCAAAGCATGAGAACTCGTGGATTTGGAAGGGAATATTAAAAGTTCAGAGGCAGAGCTGAAGTGCCGAATGTTGCCTGATGGCCTCAGAGAATTGACCCGATTGAAATACAGATAAAATAGTATTTTGTTGCAGAAGGTGGAGTTTTGGATGTTCAGGGCAAGACAGTCATACTTTGAGTCGGGGGGACAAAGCAGGGAAGCTTTTGGCAAGACATATGAAGCAGAAAGAGTCTTATTCTACCATTCCCTCAGTGAAATCTGCTGGTGGTAAAATATTTACCTCACCCATTTATATTAATAATGCTTTTAAAAGAACTCTATCTTCATCTTTATAGTTCCACATCATCGTCTACTGATGAGGATGTTAGAAAATGTGTGGAACCATTAGAACTCCTAAGCTGATGGAGTAAAAATATTCTCTTGATTCTGATATAACCTAGCCTAGCCTACAGGCAAGGCTCCAGGGCCAGATGGCATTGCCGCAGAGTTTAGATATTATGCTACAGAGCTGTCTCCACTTTTGTTAGAAGTTTATATGGAATCATTAAAGCATGGAAAGCTTCCACCAACCATGACACAAGCCCGGATCAGTCTGATTCTTAAAAAAAAGACAAAGATCCAAGCGAGTGTAAGAGTTACAGTACAATTTCCCTGATCCAGCTAGACATTACAATATTGTCAAAGATTCTTGCTAACCAATTAAGTTAAGACCTCTCTTATACATATAGATCAGGTGGGGTTTATCCAGGCCACAGCTCTTCTGACAACATTAGGCATCTCATCAATATTATGTGGTCAGTGGCAAATGATCAGACTCGCTGCCATCTCACTTGATGCTGAAAAGGCGTTTGATATGGTAGTATGGCATTATCTAAGATTTTGGGAATACTTTTATTGGATGGATTAAGTTACTTTATAGACATCTGGTAGCAGCAGTACAAACAAATGGATTAATCTCAGATTATTTTACTCTGGATAGGGGCACCCGGCAGGGTTGCCCTCTTACCCATTATTGTTCTGTCTGGCCCTGGAACCATTAGCAGCCGCGATAAGAAGTGAAGATGATTTACAAGGGTTGGTGGCGGTAGGTGTGGTGCATACGTTTTTGCTTTTTTGCAGATTATATTTTATTATTTGTCTCCAACCCCAGATCTATGCCTTGCCTCCACAGAATTATTAGTCAATTGGTCTAAATCCAAAGCTTTGGCTCTGACAACATACTGCCCAGTAACAGCTTTCCAGCCGGGTGCCTTCCAGTGGCCCAAACAGGGCATTAAGTATTTGGCCATATTCCTAGCAAATTTTTGTTAATATTGATCGCTTTTTTTAATTATTTTGATGTGGGCCGGTGGGCTTAATTACATTTATCTATGATTGGGAAGGTTAATGTTATTAAAATGAATTGCATTCCAAAAATGTAACTACCTGTTACAATCTCTCCCTGTAGATTGTGAGGGGGGGAAGGGGTTATAGTGGGGCCACTGTATGTTATAAATAACAGTGTGTCTGAGAGGTACTGCAATGTGTTAGATCTTCATGAATTGGCAATATAGCAGTAGACGACGCAGTGACCCGTGACTGGACGCAGTGACCACACTGCAACCCTGTGTCTCTGGCCACACACGTACACACACACCCACACACACCTGTGAGTAGAAACTGGGCCACAGGACTCATCAGCCCAGGTTAAGGACCAGCATCCAAAGTAATGTCACAATTAAAGAAAGGTCAAGAGATCAGCCACCAAAATCCAAACGATGTCCGTCCACTCTGACCCTTCTCTCAACACTTAATTCTGCCCAACGTCATTTTCTCTCCATTCTCCTCCTTACAACCCTGTCTGTGACTTGTCCACACTGTATTATAATTTTTCCATTTCTTTCATTACCACTCCTGCCCTGCTCTGTTTGCTTATCTTCACCTTTAGCTGACTTTCCATGAACTTATTCACGCTTGGATTATGAAGAAAAGATGAACGAAATGAAAATGTGGGAGCATTTGCATGTAATGACTATAATGGTGCTGCAGTTGCACAAACAGTTACTCGTGTGTATGAATATTAAAAACAGTGAAGAGCATTTTAGGCAGCAGTAAGCAATGAAGAGTGGGGGGTAATTGTTCTTATCCACAAAGACATTTACATGGTGGAAGAGTAATACATTTACAATGTGTTATCTTTAATGCATAACCTGGAATATGAGTGATGGGGCTGTATCATGGAACAAAGCAAGGTGAAAAAAAAAAAAAAAAATCAAGGTATTATTTCATTTGCACAGAAAACAACAGAAGAAAAAACAAGCAATAAATCACTCTTAGACTGCTTGTGTGTACGTTGCATTACATTTCATTAAAATCTTCTGCCATTAATCAGCTCTGTTGGACGTCCTGCTCAGTTAAATGAGACACCGTTTGATTGACAGCCCTTGCAGGGGCATCATGCATCTATTTATTTTGAAAGGGCACCTGATGGCAGTCCTGGCACACTTTATGCCCTAGGTGATAAAATGAATAAAGGAAGAAGAAAAAAAGACTTTAAGAACTCCTGACTTAAATTATATGAACTTTTATTCCTTAACAAAAAAAATCTAAATTCTGGCATCATATACTTAACTCTCATGTCATTCTATGACGTACTCAGTCACATTCATTTTCATTGTATATTTTTTCCATCTCCTTTAGTGTTCCATGGAATAAGGTGTTGACAAACCTGGTATCCAATTAATGAAACAAGATTGGAAGTGTTGATTAGAGCTACTTTGACTTATATAAAGCACACAAACATTTTGAGCTTGCTATTCACAAGACGCATCTGCTGATGTGAACCATGCCTCCCAAAAAATAGATTTCAGAAGACCTACGATCAAGAATTGTTGCTTTGCATAAAGCTGGAAATGGTTGCAAAGTTATCTAGAAGACCTTAGATATTGATCCTTCCACAGTTAGACAAAAACTGTCTATAAATGGAGACAATTGAGTACTGTGGAAAGGAAACCGCTGCTATCCAACAAAAACACTACTGTGCTCATAAAGTTTGCCAAAGACCACCTTGACACTCCATAACGCTACTGGGAAAATCTTTTGTGAACTGATGAAACTAAAGTTGAATTGTTTGGGAAGAACACACAGCAATACATATGGCGTAAACAGAGCACCGCATACCAACATGAAAACATCATCCAATGGTGAAGAATGGAGGAGGGAGCATCAAGGTTTGGGCTGCTTTGGTACCTGGAGCATTTTCCAAAGGAAAAATGTATTCTAAGTTTATTAAGATATCATACAGGATAATGTCAGGGTGGCTGTGCACTAATTCCAAAGGGTTCACATACTTTTTCTTGCCACTGTAGAAGTTAAGCTCAACCGACAGCATTTGTTCATAATGTTGATAACCACAAAATTTGACTTGGCTTTTTCCACCTTTTCTTTAAAAGAATTCAAAAATCTGGGTTACAGAGAAGCACACGCTGTAAACACTAAAACCCTAAAATTACCATAAAAATAATTATTTAACCAACCTCACAGCTCAAACAATACAAGGGTTTTAACAGAAGAATTAATGTACTTTAAGTGTTTTTTTTAACTATAATCTTCACATTTCAGTCTTTAAACCTTCCAAAAATTGTCCCCATTCACTTCCATTGTAAGTACTTCGCTGTAAACTCGATTTTTGCAACAATGAAATTCTAAATACATTTCTGTGGTAATCAACATTATGCCACAACGTTATGCATTATGCTCGATTGAGCTTAAATTGTATTTAATCCAGAATATTCATTTAATTATTAAAGAAACAAAATATTACTTTGTAAGTTGCATTAAAAATCCACAAGGTAAAAAAACTGTAGGGACACATGCTCTGTGCTTTTTAGCCCTCACCAGTATTAAGTTTGGTGCCTTTGGCACAAGCCACAATGGCACCCATGCTGGGTTGGGATGTCATTCCTGCCATGGAGTCAACCGCCACATCCACAATGTCAGCTCCGGCCTCTGCGCACGCCAGCATGGCGGCCACTCCGGCCCCTGCGGTGTCGTGAGTGTGCACATGGATCGGCATGTCAGGGAAGCGGTCTCTCAATGCACTGACCAGCAAACGGCCAGAATCAGGCTTCAGCAGACCCGCCATGTCCTGCAGAGCAGAGAGACATAGGAAAAAAGAGAGAAATCAAGAGAGAGTGCATTAGTAACAAACAGAGCCCCACAGAGACAGCAATGCAGTGATGTTTTACAGTTGAAGTCAGAAGTTTACATGCACTTTTAAACAAATTTTTTAATCACTCCACAGATTTCATATTATCAAACTATAGTTTTGGAATTTAGGACATCTACTTTGCGCAGGACAACAGTAATTTTTCAAACAATTGTTTACAGACAATTCCAGTGGGTCAGACATCTACATAAACTAAGTTTAAAAAGCAGCTTAGAAAATTCCAAAAAATTATGTTAAGCCTTAAGGCAATTAGCCAATTCGCTTCTGATAGGCTAATTGGAGTCAAATGTAGGTGTACCTGTGGATGTATTTTAAAGCCTACCTTCAAACTTGTCTCTTTGCTTGAATCATGGGAAAATCAAAAGAAATCCAAGACTTCAGAAAAAAAAAGTCTGGTTCATTCTTGGGAGCAATTTCAAAATGGCTGAAAGTACCACATTCATCTGTACAAACAATAGTACGCAAGTATAAATACCATAGGTCCACACAGCCATCATACAGCTCAGGAAGGAGATGCATTCTGTCTCCTAGACAGCAGACATGGCATCATGAGGAAAGAAAATTATGGGGCTATATTGAAGCAAAATCTCAAGACATCAGCCAGGAAGTTAAAGCTCAATCGCAAATGGGTCTTCCAAATGGACAATGTTGTGGCAAAATGGCTTTAGGACAACAAAGTCAAAGTATTGGAGTGGCCATCACAAAGCCCTGACCTCAATCCAATGTGAAAATTTGTGTGCAGAACTGAAAAAGCATGTGTGAGCAAGGAGGTCTATAAACCTGACTCAGTTACACAAGTTCTGCCTGGAGGAATTCCAGCAACTTATTGTGAGAAGCTTGTGGAAGGCTACCAAAATGTTCGACATAAGTTAAACAATTTAAAGGCAATGCTACCAAATAGGAAAATTTATTTTCAGAAAAAGCTGAAATAAATAATTCTCTCTATTATTATTCTGACATTTCACATTCTAAAAATAAAGTAGTGATCCTAACTGCCTTAATTCACGGAATGTTATCTACGATTAAATATCAGGAATTGTGAAGTTTAAATGTATTTGGCTAAGATGTATGTAAACTTCTGACTTCAATTGTATGTTTGGGTGAAGGCAGAGTGGAAGAATTCGGATGAAATATTGAGCAAGAGCTGAGGTTGAGGGTGCTTTCACACTAGAGCTTTTGGTACACACCGGAGTCTGTTTGACATCAAATGTGATGTGAAAGGGTTTTTTTTCAAATTCGGGTGCACACCAATGGAGTAAGTATGAATGCAGCCAAACGGCTAAAATGACCAAAATAAACAAACAAATATACCTTGATACAAAGAATGTGTGTTCCAGCCTTAACCAGCTCATCTGCTAGTTTAAGATAATAGTCTAAGGTGTATTTTTGTCTTGTGGGGTCAGAGACATCTCCAGTGTATGAGATAGCCGCTTCCACCACTCCACCGGCTGCTCCTGCTGCTTCCATCCCCAAGAGCATGTTAGGTACGTAGTTCAAAGAGTCAAAAACACGGAAGATGTCCATACCGTTTTCTTTCGCCACCTCACAGAACCTAACAAACAGAGGAAATTATGATATGGTATTTATATATATGATTTGCATTTACTTTTATGAGCTTGGCCTTTTACTTTATTTTAGCAAAAATTTCAGGGCCCATTAAAATTATTTGCATACAGTTTATGCTAAGATTTTTGATGGTGATGGAAATGTTCATGTTGTAGCAGCCATTATACAGAAGGTCTCAAAAACAGGTTTTGCCTCAGCAAAGCCATTAAATGAAAAGAAATGCTCCCAAGCTTCACATTCATGAGTGAATTAAAAGCCATCTGAATGGTACTTGGGGCCAGAGATTGTGGCAGCGACAAAACCAAAGGGAGAAATAAAGCTAATAAAGAATATACCAAGGCAAAAGACTTTGGGTTGGGAATCAAGAAACCCATTTATCCAAAATAATGGATAAATCCATTTTCACGATGGTTGGATTTCCATGATCTTTTTGCATTCTTCTGCTGATACGGACACAATTCCGTACTAAGATACTCTGACTGTATTTCCTGCACCACTATTCAGCACAGCCAGTGTAAATGACTCTTATGAGCTAGATCTTTTTAATGAATTGGTCAGAAAGACTCATGAATCAGTCTTGATCAATTTGAATCACTCTAATGACTGAATCATTCTGGGAGGTCACACTGAACCACACTGATTTACTCACTGAATAGCAAGTCATTACTTTTGTCATTTCCAACTGGAAATGAAACAAGAACGGTTACATTTTTATGCATACTTGAGGTGTCACACTTAAATCAGCTAATTGAAAACTTGTAGTGAAAAGTGCAGTCCTCTTATAGTTGAAATTGAACCAGAATCATTAAAAGCCATAACCAATGTTATGGTCTGTCCCATCCTAAACAGACCATAACATTCACTCTGACTGTAAAGAGGTTTAAGTGAGACAGCACATGACTGACTTGTAGACTGCATTGTCAGGGTAGTTGGTGTATCCAACAGCGTTGGCACCTCTCAGAAGCATCTGGAAAGGTATGTTTGGCATCAGAGCCCTTAACTCTTGCAGCCTCTTCCAAGGGCACTCACACAGGAAACGCATTGCCACATCAAAAGTAGCGCCTGTTGAAGAGAGGAAAAAGTCATGACAAAAGAGGTGACAAAAAATCAATCAGAAAATCCAGAGGAAATTCCAGTGAAGCATGTAGGGCACTTTCCTATAAGAATCATAATTCCATAATTTGATTCCAAAAACTCAACACACAAGCAAGACCATTGCTGTAAATTCAACACAGCATAACATTCAAATTTCATTTAATGTGGAATTATGAGATTATCTTTTGGAATTCTTTTGGTGCAAGGTTTTAATGGGAATTTCACCACCCATTATATTGGAAGTTGACATGACATCATGCTTTCTTTGTGCCTTTATTAAAAAGATAGTAGCATATTTAAAAAATAAAAGTACAGCAAGAATTTCATGATGAAATTATGTTTTATTTGATCAATGAACTTTCTCCATTTCATCATGCAATGTTAAGCAGAATAGAAAGTAAGCTTTATTGTAGTGCATGTTATTAGTTTGTCCCCAGTGCTGAATAGCATATCAGAATCAATAAATTATTAAATGATAAAAAAAAGCATCTGACATTACATCATAAGGATCTACTGTCTTAAAATATGGAGGCTAATTTAACATTGCCTCTAAACCTACTTATCTTAAGACTTTCAAATTTCCAGCACACCTAATGAATTTAATTTTGGGACCCAAGTCCAAGACAAGTCTGTAACAGAGGTCTTATATTACGAGAAAACAACCTCTGTGTTTTTAACATTGGAGACTAACGTGTTACGATGGTAAGTTACCATTTGCAGATACCATACAAATGAATGGGGAGAGCTGTAAACTGACACTTATCTGTTGCAATTTTACTGTAGTAAACTCTGCACATAGTTCACTCCAAAAAGGCTGTTTAGTATAAAATATGTTGAAGATTAGCAGACAGGCAGTTAATTCATTAAGTGTTAAGCGGTTTCCTCACAAAAGCAGTTTATTCAGCACACTGAAGCATCTCCTCCATAGACATCCAATAAAAAACAACAACAAAAATGTCCTTGTCTTCTTGACAGTGTACTGCCCATTTAATGTTTATGGGACCGATGTATTGTTTTTTTGTGTTTTTTTTTTGCCGAGATTGAAGGTTCTCCTTGTTAGAAAGATGCTGTTTTTGCTTCTCAAACTGTGCCATTTTATTCTTCTTTTGTTGATTCCAACAATTGTTTCCATTAGTGTTTTGAATTTATGTAGATATTACAAATTACATAAAAGGTCAAATGCAAATCAGCTTTAAAACTATTAAATGGCTGCACAGTTTAAAATGTCTTGTGTTGTGAAATGCTACACTCAGTAAACTTACTAAAACCACTACACTACTTTTAAAAATTAATTTGTCAGTTGAGGTTTCTTCTCATCAAAACCGTATGCCTTCAGAAGACTTGGAATATGACACACGGGATGCATGGACTGCTTTAACGATAATTTTGGTAGCTTTTTTAAGCTCTGAAGTGAGTCAACTGCCACTCTATTGAATAGATGGACCAGGACGTTTATTAAAACGTTCCTTTTTGTGTTCCACATAAAAAAGAAAGCCATACATGTTTAGATGGACATGAGTGTGAGTAAATTATGACAGAATTGTCTTTTTTTTTGGTGAACTATTCCTTTAGAAGAAATGGTGACTAGTTACAGTATCTAGAAACATACACTTTCCCTTATACAGTACAAATAAAAGTTCAATGTCCAATTGTCAACTACCCATTTTAAGTTGAGGGAATAAGAGAAAATGTTAGTCAGAGAATAGTAGTCTGGGTCTAGCTACAAGAATGCAAGTGAAAAGCAATAAGGAGAGAGGGAATGAGAGAGAGAGAAAGAGAAAGAATGGGAAAGCAAGCAAAAGTATTGAACTAGTTTTTCACACCTCCCCAGTTTTCCACGCTGAAGAGATTGCTGAAGCTGTGACCCACAAACGGCGCAATGCGCTTAAGGTCGTGAGTGCGTACACGAGTGGCCAAGAGGGACTGGTGGGCGTCTCTGAACGTGGTGTCCATAAGAAGCAGACCCTGGTGGGCACGCACCGCCTTTGCAAAACCATCTGGACCCTCTCTAAGTAACACATCTCTGAAACCCACTGGTGGCTCACCTGCAGAGTGCACAAACAAAAAAGCAAACAAACAAACAAACACACACACACAATTAATAATATATACATTATCACAAACAACACACACACAAAAAACAACAACATTTTTATCATTCCCATTATTCAGATACAGACAAAAACCCAACACACATCGTAATAGACACATTACTCAGATGGAATAGAGTGGGTTTTCAGTGCTAGGCAATAGATTTTTCTGCTCTTCACACATGTACTCTAAAAACAAATCAAAGCAGGGGGAAGGTAAAGGGGGCTGTGTGATTATTTTATAAACACACACCTTAATATTGTCTTCTCTAGATTCATAAAGTAGTCAGGGGTAACCTTGTGAAAGGCTGAAGGGGAGAAAGGCTAAATTATAGATGCCTTTTGTGTGAAATAAGCATACCTCATGCCTTCTTTCTTGGGGGTAGAAAACTTACCTACATCAATCTGCAGTGCATAGTGTTGGGAAAGCTATTTTGAAGTTACTACTACTAAACCCAATCAACTTGCTATTGAACAACTTTCTCCAAACTTGAACCCCACACAACATTTAGAGAAATGTCTTCAGGACTGGAAGTCAAAAGCTGAGTGCACAAACAGTAATGTACCATATTTTGATGCTTCACTGCTAAACAATGGAAAAATAAAGTTGTTACTGGAAAAGCTACTCTGTTTTGAAAACAGTTTAGCTACTGCAATGCTACAGAAAAAAATTATAAAGTTAGTAGAGTCTCTAATTTTAGTTAGTTACACCTCAACAGTAGCAGTGAATCAATTAAATCTCACGGCAACCAAGTGTAACGGAAGATTATACTGAGCTGGTAAGTGTGAGAAACTGACAGTGTGTTTGAGATAAGGTAAATGAGTGCATATGTGGCTTACCGAGAGGAACTGTTGGGATGACCGGATCGATGGAGGAAGGCTTAGCCTTGACAGGTATCGGAGTAGTTGGGCCGTTCACCATAACATGCCCTGAATGAAGAGCACACACACCATCACACACAAATAGTCAAGACAGCTTCGTATCCACCTCTGATATAATACACATGGATGGGTCAAGTAGGCTGGATTCTGTGCATCCCATATCATTTGAAAAGGTTTTAGCTTTTGGCATAACTTGATCTGTAAACGTGGTATAAGACTACTGATAAAAAGCACTGACAGTGAAAAGTGAAGATCTTAAAGATTTCTACTCAAATCATAAGTCTGCACAAAATTAGAAACATCAGAGCTCACCGCAAATCAAATCAGATTTTTCTAAAACTAACTGCACAAATATATGTACATGTGAATTATTTTTATATACAGTACAGCTCTAAAAAGTATTTGGACATTTTAGGCACACAAATGTATGAATGCTATTGGATTACATAAAAAAAACGAATAAAAAAACCCAAAAAAACAAATGCCATTATTTTAAAGAAAATGAGTACAAAAATAATTTAAGCAAAGGATTTTACATTTAGTTGTTTATTTTTTTTGTTTATTTTTTTATTTTTTTTTTGTTAGAACAATCCTATAGTAAATGTGATGAATTTGATATGTGGTACGTTGCCATGGACAGCTGACTGAACTTTGGTGAAACATAATTGCAAAAAATTACTTAGAATTTTCACACAACTAACTTCACTTTTCTGTTAATTGAATCATGTATCGAATTATGCGTTCAATAAAGTGTTACCCAGGTAGTGAAGCAATTTCTGGGCTCTGTTCTGCACCGGTTTGAGATTGAAGAGTTCTGGATTCTCGTCGATGAACTGAGTGTCTACTGTCCCATTCAGGAACTGATTATTACTCAAAACATTCTGGAGGAAGGGGATGTTTGTCTATGGAGAGAATAGAGAAGAAACAAAGACATGCATTTCAAACTATTGAAAAGAATGGGTTAAGAGGTTGATAGTCTCAGCAACAGACGGCACGTCCACGGACCATCCACAATCCAATTACTGACAGTCTGGTGCATATTATACACTGAACCAGACAACAGTTTCTTAATCTAGTAAACTTTAATCTGATTGGGTGTCATCCAATTATGAAATAATTCATTGTATTTTACAATTCTACAACTGTATTCTAATTCCCTTTTTTAATAAAAAGAAATTAGTGTGACATTCAGTTTGTAATCAGATTATACATAACTGACTTTCAATTAAGTTAACATTGATTAGTTTATTACTTGGGTTTACATTTCTAAATTATTTATGTAGAATATAATGCAAAACATAAATTATGTGTAAATGTCCTTCTGTTTGCGTGGTCAGTGACAGCCAAATGGTTTGCATCCCTAATGAGTTTATGACATGTGTGTAACAATGAACAAGAAATAGACATTATTTTGAATTTGAGCTGAACAAAAAAAAAACATTCTGTGAAAGTATTCATAAAGTAATTTAAAAGTAATTAGTAACGTGATTACTTTCAGTAAATTAATCAGTAAAGTCATTAATCTGATTTCATTTTTAGATAAGTAACTAGTAATTTTTACAGGATAAATTTGAGTTACCTACCCAACACTGGTCTCTACATTGTTTCTGTACAATTGTTTGCGGAGACTTCTGCTGCATTATTTCCACGATTTTTTCCCCACACTGGTCTATTATTGTAATATAAAATATCTCAAACAAACCCATCCCTAAACAGTAAGTAAAATCAAAACAAACTGTGCATAATTGCTTTACATGTCAGTAGGGATGTCATAAAATTCACTTTCAATTGCATTCCATTCAACATAGAATGTAATAGCTTTGGGAGGCAACAAGGGGGGAGATATAACATTTACTGAAGCCAGTCACGGCATGGACAAGGCACTAATATCACACACATTACGAGCTGATGGGAGTTCAAAGTAATGAAGGTTTTTGTACTTCAAGAATTTAATGTGGTGGCAGGGGCGTTGTCAAGCGTTTGTCCGGAGAGAGAAAAAACGGTAAGGGTGCACACACCTGAGGAGCTATAATGTCTTACACCTGTTTCTGAATGCAGTAAGCAATGGGGAGAGCAATACGTGGAACCATGGCAGAGACAATGAGAGTCATGCTTAAACTGCCAAAGTTATCTGTCTGTGTGAGAGCTGAAAAGATGTTTTTGAGTGTTGTCTGACTAAAAGACCAACCTTTTGAGTTGAAGTCTCAAGTTTCTCGTTTCCTACGTTCCCCCACAACAAACTCCTTTACGATTGTTTTGCAGGTAAGTCTATGAAATTGGTGTAACTGTGCAAACTGAACGATTAGAAATTACGACACTTATTTTGAAATTTCTCTGTATGTAGCATTGAATAAGTCTTTCATTCAAGCTGTCAGACCACAAAAATACATACTTGTAAGAAAGACACTTCTACACAATATATCATCTAGTAAATGACTAGAGTAAATAATCAATGTCATTTTGATAATGGTTTGGGTCAAATTTAATGGAAAACTATGCAAGTTGAGCACCATGGTGCTGCAGAATTTTTATCTGCCTCTGGAGACGGCGAGCCCGCTCAAAGTAGGAAATAAGCTGCAATATGGACAAGTTATTTTGTCGTGTAGTCAAAGGTCTTATGGGGCTTTTCCACTGCACAGTACAACTAGACTCTGCTTGCTTTTTCACTATGGATAGTGCCTGGTACCTGATACATTGGTCGAGGTTCCAAGCAAGCCGAGCGGATACTAAATGTGACGACAAAATCCTACAGATCACTGATTGGTCTGGGAGAATCATCACTACCAGCGTCACTGGATTTCCGACACACGACATCAACTCGCTAGTTTTAAAGTTAGTAACTGCGATAGCAATATCATTTGTTCACGTGACTTTCGAATTGTGAAAAAAGAAATGGCTTTGCACAAAACTACACCATGGTCAATAAACGAGGTACAGACAGTCCACTAGTTAGCGATGAGCAAAACGAAAAAGTCTCTCAGGAATTGTCTCGGCTACCACCGGACCTACCAACAGTGTAGGAAAAAGTAAAAAATAAAAAAATAAAAAAATAAAATAAAACTTAAGTGACTCCAGAACCATCAAGGAAAAGTGGAAGTGGTTTGACCAAATGGACGCTATCTAAACTGGCGAGCAATGGGAGGGAGAGTGCCCTGGACTCAGCCACGATGGAGGATGGTACGTTTTGTTATGTTAACTCTATACTCTGCTTGAAAGCTTCACTTTATTTAGTTGACCAGCTACTGGAAGCTTGCTTCTAAAACAACCTGGCAAATTTATCTGTTACACTTGTGTAAAATAACCATGCAACAACTACTTTATGCAGCACAATGAGCTAGTAGCTAACAGCTAGTGGTTGTGTTATTGTTTTGGTCAGTTTGTGTCGTGTTTCAGATGATGTCAGGCAGTAGAGGCGGTGCCACTATGACGAATGGCCTATAATCCCACCCACGCTGAGAAGGCACTAAACTGCAGTGGAAATGCAAGCTTAGAAAAGTAAAGCGATAGAGTTGAGGCAAGTCAAACCGTAATGTACAGTAGAAAAGTGCCATAAGAGATTTAAATGGCCAGCTCTTCAGAGAAGACCAATCCAAGATTGCGCTCACACACACTGAGCAAGGTGCTAATGGTCATACACAGGGCAGATGGGGCCATTCGGTAGGCAGTTCTACAATCAATACCATTATCTGAACACTCAATATACCTTTCCATCACTATCAAACCCAGCCTGCAAGTGTGTGCGAATTTGGTTCGGGTCACTGAAAAAGCTCTTCTAACAGAAACAGCAGTAAGAAGTTACTCCATATTCGGAGTTGACACTCACTATATTTAAAACCCTCCATGCTTTTTATAGTCTGCTTCATGTGATCTTCCAGCCCTCTAAGATGAAACTAATCAACGGCTAAACATGAAGGAATTTCCAGAATCCATTAGTGTGACCGTCGATAGTGGACTCTGATGACTGCCGGAGGAGATAAGATAAAATGGGAGATGTTGTCGATAGAGATGAAAGCAAGAGTATGAAATGGGGAGAAGGTTCGTTGTGAGAGGAGTGAGTTGGGGCACATGGAGTGGGGGGGAGGGGGGTGTCAAAGCAGATGTGAGAGACTAACAGAATAAGAAGTGTAAATTGATGCCTATAATTTTAGCATTTGGCTTTTGCTCCCCCTGACATCTACATTCTTACACATCACACACTGATTCTCGATGGAGGGTTTAGCAGATGCCTTAAGCAAAGAAAGAAGGAGAATAAATTGAGGATGAGGAAGAGAAGAAACTGAAAGAGACACAGAGTCCATCTATTCTTCCTAGAATCGAGGGTTGGAAAGACACTTAATCTGCCAGCACACTGACCCAGATAGCTCTGACAGCAGGACCAAGATGCAGAATTCATTCTTATTCCAAAACCTCTCCTTCTCTGCATCCTTCTTCCCATAAACAAACTCACAATACATTATACACAACTGGTGAAATGCATGGACACATACTCATTCTTTATAATTACTACTATAAAATGTTTAAATAATAATACATTTATCATAAATATGAAAAAACATAGAATTATAGGAATAATATTAACCTTAATGTTCACAAATGAATACTATTTTATATTTTGGCTTCTTCAAAGTAGTAACCCTTTGCATAGATTACAATTCTGCACACTCATGGCATTCTCTCAACTTCATGAGGTACCTGGGATGCTTTTTAACCAATATTAAAAAGGAATTTCTAATGCATGTATGCTTTGAACACATGTTTTTGTAACTGTTTCCCCACAGAGTTAGTGCTACACCCATGAGTTATGGTCTCAACCAGACCGAGGTTTCCACAGCGGCTGATTTGAAGGTAGCATTGATATTACTTGGGTCTTTGTTTTAGATCTTTGTCATTCCAATAATGCAGCTTCTAGCAAGTTCAGTTTCAGATGGTTAAAGGGAGAACTCCCTTTGAAAAATATTTAAATGTATCACATACTGACCCCCATGTTGCTAAAAACCTGTATGGTTTTCTTTCTTTCATGGAACACAAAAGATGATATTAAGCAGTGTGTAGTCTCAGACACCACTTGGCATATTTATTCAATATGATGAAAACACATGGTGACTAAAGCTGTCATTCTGCCTAATATATGCTTTTGTTTGTCCACAACAGAATTTAAGTTTTGGGTGAACTATGTCTTTAATTCAAATAATTTTCTATAAATTTGAATCAGGCAGCAAATAGTGCCAATGAAATTGCTTTGAGTCCAAAGGGGACTGGATTCTACCAGTGGACTGAATCCACATAAGACCAGAAAAAGTTATTTGCCCACAGGCTTTTCACAATGACTGGATCAAGTTGAGGAGAAGTGAGAAAGAGAGAGAGAATGAGTGTGAGAGTTTAACATTTAAGCACAGATAGCCTGCAGAAATCTCAAGACTATGTGAATATTTACACTAAAAAATAAGCACCTGCCATATTGAAAAGAGCAGAGTTAAAATGAGCTGCTACAATACCAACCGTCCAGACATGGGACCTGTAAAGAGAGACAGATGGAGGTACAGATGGTGGTTACAATGTTGCCTCACAGATTTAAACAGTTTGACTTGCTCAAAGTTTGGTGCTTTAATGTCACATCAAGTTCCTACTCTCCAGATAAGCTGTCCATGGCGCTGCAATATCTAACCACCATTGCCCTTCTTCACAGCAATGGACTGAAGCTTGGATTCAGCAATTGCTTTACTTTCTTTATGCAGGTGCAACTTACACATATGAATAATTAATTGTTGTCATATGTAACTTAGATGTATTATCGATCATTTATCATTGTCTGAAATATGATTTAACTGAACAGAGACTGATTCTGGCTCACAGGCCAAATCTAAATCTCAAGAGTGCGATACGTCAGCCGCGGTGAGATGTAGCAGACTATGAGCCTATCGGTTACATGCTCCAAAAGCATGAAGCTGGGCTAGAAGTGGGCCGCTGGCGAGCTTGCGTGCTGTCCGCATAGCTGTGCTTGCATGTAGTCAGGCCTCTATATATAGCCCTGCATAGAGACTGTGAGTGACTCACACACACCTAAAATCACTGAGCCCAGAAAAACAACGAAGATTATGGGAATCAGAGGGAGAAAATGAGTCATGGATAAAGAGTGTAACTTGGCCTGAACATATTTGGCTGTTTCACTGCCTTTCTGGTTCAACTTTTGCAGGTTGTGTAAAGCTATATAATAAAACGGGTAGTTTGACTCTAAATTCTGATTGGACAAGCTGTGTTTAAAGCCATTGTAAAACACCTTTAAATCCACACCTGTTAGTGCACGTTCTATATAAATGTGCCAAGAAACCACAAACTGTATTGTTTGGGATGGGATTGGGATTTCTATAGCTTTTACAAAGATGACAGTGTCTGCTGTTTGGATGTGTTGCTGGGGAAAATCATGTGCTCTGCATCCACACATCACAAAACTCAATTAAATAAATAAGATTTAAATATGTGATATTATAACTTTATGTATAAATTAGGGATGTGCAAGACTAAACGTTACTGATGCTGCTAGTACACACTGGAATTACTAGACGGTCAATATTTTTCCCAATTTAAATGCTCAATTTTACACGTTTACATTTGCTTTCATATTTTTTTACAAACGTTGCACTTAAATTACTGTCGTGTTAATGTCAATGTTTAAATATAATTAATACAATTACATAAAAAAAGAATATCTGGAGCAGTTTACAACGTATGAATTCACCACATCTCATTCGTGGTGCACGCAGAATATTAGCCATTATATACACACACACACACACACACACACACACACACAGACATGTACATATACAAGTGTATATACACACTCTCTGGGCAATTTTTAGGTGTACAGGAACACCTTTACACCTACTTATTCTTGCGATTATCTAATCAGCCAATTGTGTGGCCGCAGTGCAATATATACCCTGATTAGCCACAACATTAAAACCACTGACAGGTGAAGTGAATAACATTTATTATCTTGTTACAATTGCACCTGTCAAGGTGTGGGACATATTAGGCAGCAAATGAACAGTCAGTTCTTACATTTTCATGTGTTGGAAGCAGGAACAATGGGCATGCGTAGGGATATGAACGACTTTGACAGGGGCCAAATTGTGATGGCTAGCTGACTGGGTCAGAGCATCTCCAAAACAGCAAGTCTTGTGGGGGTTCCAGATATGCAGTGTTTAGTACCTACCAAGAGTGGTCCAAGGAAGGATAACCGGTGAACCGGCGACAGGGTCATGGGTGCCCAAGGGTCATTGATACGCATGGGGAGTGCCTGTCTGGTCCGATCCCACAGAAGAGCTACTGTAGCACAAACTGCTGAAAACGTAATGCTGGCCATGATAGAAAGGTGTCAGACTCTACAGTGCAAACCTGGTGTCCTGGCATTCATGTGGATGTTACTTTGACACACATCACCTACCTAAAAATTGTTGCAGACCACGTACACCCCTTCATTGCAACGGTATTCCCTGAGGGCAGTGGCCTCTTTAAGCAGGATTATGCATCCTGCCACACTGCAAAAATAGTTCAGGAATGGTTTGAGGAACATGACAAGGAGTTCAAGGTGTTGACTTGAAAAAAAAATTCAGATCCATGGAGCCCCCACCTCACAACTTATAGGACTTAAAGGATCTGCTGCTAACGTCCTGGTGCCATATACCACAGGACACCTTCAGAGGTCTTGTGAATTCCATGCCTCGACAGGACAGAGCTGTTTTGGTGGCACAAGGGGGACCTACATGATATTAGGCAGGTGGTTTTAATGTTGTGGCTGATCAGTGTAAAATCTTGCAGATATGGGTCAGGAGCTTCAGTTAATGTTCACATCAACCATCAGAATGGGGAAAAATGTGATCTCAATGATTTCGATGGAGGCATGATTATTGGTGCCACACGGGCTGGTTTGAGTGTTTCTGTAACTGCTGATCTCCTGGGATTTTCTAGCACAACAGTCTATAAGACTGAGATGCCAAAGACAAAAAACCTCCAGTAACCGGAAGTTCTACAGACAGAAACAACTAGTTGATGATCAAGGTCAAATGGAGAATGGCCAGAATGGTTCGAGCTGACAAAGGCTACGGTAACTCAGATAACCACTCTGTATAATAGCAGAATAGCATCTCAGAATGCACAACATGTTGAACCTTGAGGTGGATGTGGTACAACAGCAGAAGACCACGTTGGTCACTTTATTTGGACCATAGTGTTCCTAATAAAAAGCTCAGTGAGTGTTTATGTATATGTAAAGAGAGAATTATATCTGACGCTGCTATTAAGTTAATAGTCTCATATGAGTTCGGAACAACATGAGGATGAGTATATAATACCTGAATTTTCATTTTTGGGTCAACTTCCACTTTTTGTCTTTAAATATCATTAAAAAAAATTAGGCGTCGTAAAAAAAAAAAAATCTAGTGCAATCAGACATTCATATACGTATGGGTTTGATTTCTCAAGAGGTCTCCAAACTAGCCATAAAACAGTAGGTAAGTTGCTTTTTACCAAGGTTGTGTTGGAAAAACATGTGCCATTTTCAATTTGGAAGGATTTGCAATTACAAAGCAAATCTGTAAAACATGATTTTTCATGATGTCCTCAAAAAAATGTAAATAATTGTCCTGTCCAAATAGGGCTTTAGCCTCAAACTCTGATTAAATTGAGGTGAAGGGTGATTACATTGGTCTGCTTTAAAGAGACAGCCATAAAGTTCTCTAGATTAGCTAATCTTAGTATCTGTTTTCAATGGTACATAACGATTTGGCATTTATTGAGCGTGAAAATCTACTCTGTTCTGCTGATAATGACTTTGGACTTTGCAGCGTTTGTGGTAAAAACTAAGACAATAAGCTTTGAACAATTCCAGTCTATATCCAACTGCCCAACCAATGCACTTCTTTTTTCCCCCATTGCATTAAGTCTCTCCCCTCACATGAGAGCCAAGACTGCTTCAGTCTCTACCACCCCCCTCCCCCCTACCATTCGTTTTCTCTTGCTTTCTCTCTTCCCTCCCTCACGCTTACGCTACCCTTGCTTTAGCAGACACATCGCAGTCGCACACACTCGCACTCACAGATATCGGCTTGCTCCATGCATCAAAAGCAAACAAATCAGACTCCTGCAGCTGAAGAATATGAAGCTGGAAGGAAACAGCAAAAACAAGGCATTGATTGACCAGGCAATAAGAGACAACAGCTGTGGCTCATGCACACGGTTATTTGAATGTTCTTTGTGGCTGTAGGTGATGGTTTCCTACTTTGAGGGCAGGGTTTCATGGGACTGTCTGCATGAGTAAAACAAATGCGAGGCAGTGGTGAGAGATAAGGATGCTATCCAAAAGCTTTCTCTGAGGAACCTGACAGAAGAGAGGATGTATTAGGAATGGGACTCATGGAGAAGATTGCTGATCTTGATGGACATGGAATTTGAAAATAAAACAAGGTTGGTAGATTTTTGTCATCACCCTTTTTAGGAAAGGCTAATGCTGAACAGGTAAGGGGATACAGATGTAAGGATAGGAGCAAAAGAGAGATAACTCAAGACTAGAAATACTAAAACAGTTGAGGTTGGATTAATCAGAGAAAACAACAGGGATTGAGAGAGATAAAAAAGGGAATCATGCAGTGAATATGAGCTTCTCAGAGATACACCATAAGTCCATATAGACTAGAGAGTCCACACACACTTACATATGTTAGTCTCAGACAGAACCCACAGGGTCTGCTTGAAAGCAGGTCTAATTGGATTATTTGCTTTAATGCACCAGTTTACAGGAAGAATCAATTAATTTGGGTTCCTCAATAGCATAATACGCAGACATCAGAAAGCACACCGGAATGATCCTCAGCAATGTTTGCATTCCGGTTTCAATAAAACAATTAAAGTTGCGGCACTGAATGTTGCAAGGTGAGATGATATGCAAGAGAACAAAGAGATTGATTACATAAAAAAAGAATAGAGATCTGTTATCAGCATTTACTCTTGGTAGCATTTTATTTATTTAACATTTAAATGTTTTTTTTTTTTTTTTTTTTGTCAGTTTGCTCAGAGATGGATTGGAACACACTTTCTACTTAAATACCCTTTTGAAGATAAGATTTGAATAATAAAGCTTTCACCAGAAAAGTCTGTGGTGAAATGGACATTTGTTATTGACTACTGAAGAAGAATTCTATCGTACAAATGTTTCAGACCCCAGGATATAAAAACAAGACAGCTAATGACAATCAAGTAAATAATCATCCAGACGTACCATATTCTGTGTAACACTGAGGGTTATGGACACGGGGCAGAGTGACTCACAGTGAAGCAAAGAACACCAAAGCAGTAATAATGTGACTGCCTAAAATTCATCCATTTGACCACTGATCAAATTCAGTGTCATGATTTTTTGGTAATTTACAAAGATGAACAAATAACCCCTCAGTACTCCCGAATATTTAACATTCCAACAGAGTTTCACTCTGGATTTTCATCAGAAGAAATGAGGGGTCTAAGCTGGGCAGTTTACCATTAAAAGGACGGAACAAGTCGGAAACCATTTTAAATCTTGATGAAACAGACACAACAGGTATGAAAGATTGCAGTACGTGTACACATACAATAAAAAAAAATTCTGTTTCTCCTTTCCTCCCTTTTGCTCCATAATTAAGACTAACCTATACTAGGGCAGGTGCAAAACAATGGGGTTTACCAATTTTTTGCACAATATTAACTGTGTAATTCCAAATGTAGCACACAATGAACCCAAATTCCACTGGGTATTCAGTCTTTATGTGCACTATTGAAGAAAATTTGCACACATACAGCTCTGAGTCAATTACAATTGCTTATTTATAAGATACATTTTTACTCCCCATGCTGCCCTATCTCATCTCTTCATCTCTCCCTTTCCCCCTGCCTGCATTAACCCTCTCACATGAAAAAACTGTGCTTTGTGAGTGTCATTTGATTCTTTATGTAAGGATAAAATGACCAGGCCAAAACCACACGAAGAAACAAACAGAAGCGTGCAACATTGCAGCATAATGCACTTTTGTTGATACCAACTGACAGGATAATTAAACCCAGTCAAGAATTGGTAAATATTCAGGGACTTTTGTGCCTTAAATACCACAGAGCTTCAGTCACACTTATAAAAGCAATCAAACTTCATTTACACACTCATTGCAGTCCTGTCTGTTGCTCTTCTCCCTCCCAACTGTCCTTGATCTGGTTGGTTGAAAAGACACACACACGCACAGATATTTATCATATATAGTTAATGGAGCCATCAGACCCCTGTAGATGAACTGGGAGCAGCAAAGAGATGGACATAAGACTTAGGTAAATAGATACACTTTGTCTGCACACACAACCATAACAACAAACACCTAATCTCACATCTGCGATATAGAAGACAGCCCAAGGCATTCATCACTTAGAATGTGACTGATCATCTGGGGGGGTTTGTCCCTGGCAGCCACATCACGCCACCTCTCTCTCTCTCT
Organism: Xyrauchen texanus; assembly: GCF_025860055.1. Lineage (NCBI taxonomy): Eukaryota > Metazoa > Chordata > Actinopteri > Cypriniformes > Catostomidae > Xyrauchen > Xyrauchen texanus. The sequence goes on along the minus strand of NC_068309.1, from coordinate 22,126,095 downwards.
CTCTCGCTCTCTCTCTCTCTGATTCTTACTGCACTTGCTGGGTAGAAGATAAATGCCTTGAAATCAAAACAACTGTCTAAGGATTCCTGGTAGATCATTAATCTGAAGCACTGGACATCAGTATCTTGGATCTCAATTAGCTCCTCTGTGAATCGATACATTGTTAGATGAAACAAGCTTAGACTGGATGAGCAAGTAGGCAAAACACCTTCCAAGTCTCTAGTGTGCTGAGGATCTGGGAATGGAGGAGCAGTACGACGATTTAGGGAGGCAGAAAGTGGAGCCAGAAAGTGCTCCAATTCTTACAGTCTTTAAAGCTGCCAAGAGTAATTTTTATTGGTGTTAAAGTTCTTTCTCATATCCCAGTTTAATATGCAGAATCAATCAATAAGTAATTCTTTTGTAGGTTGATTTCATCTAAAAGTGTAAAACTGTAGCTTTGTGGTACAATCAAAACATTTTGTTTGTTTGAGTGACCTGTTCAGGCTGACACAGAAACATTGGCTCTGATAATTACAAATGGTTCCCAGGCCAGGTTCCACTCAACCATGGCTGGTGGAACACCTTTCGTGACGTGGCGACTCACAATTGGTAACTTGCACAGTCAGTCCATTCTAACTCTGATTACGCCACACTTCAGTAGAAAAACAAACTAACAATGCCGATAAGCCTAGAATAGTATGAATGGCCATATTCAGCAATGGTAGCCATTCAGTCTGATTATGGAATAGTGGCTTATCTGTTTGTACAACCAATACAAGAGGAGTTTTCTTGAATCAGTTTGAAAGCAGTGATTATTTTTGCAATTCCATTTGGTGATGCTAGTAGCACAGAAATTACACACCTTAGCTTTTACATGCAACCAGTTACTCCTTTGCAAGTTTGTAACTGGATAACTAATAGAAATTAAGGTGCTACTGTTTGTTTTCTCTGAACAGGTCTGTGGACAACCTGGATTACCATGCTACGCAAAGTACCAGGGAGTACATCTAGAAGAAAAAATCTGTTGCAAGAACAGGACAACCTGAAATGGAACCAGTCAGGGAGATATTTTTCATCATCTATCCCTGTCAGCACAATAAGTGTCCACCGGTGTCCAATGCCACAATCAACAATCCTCTGGCTTGGCCTCATTGGCTTTGTACTGCTGAGAAGCGTACCAGATGTGTCGGCAGGAGAGACATGGGGCATGGTGTCCATATGCCCCATCCACTGCGTGTGTCGGAACCTATCAGAGTCTCTGAGCACACTCTGTGTGAATAAAGGTCTTCTTTTTGTGCCACCGAACATCGATCGCCGCACTGTGGAGCTCCGTCTTGCAGACAACTATATCCTGGAAGTGGGAGGTCCGGACTTTGCCAATATGACAGGACTGGTTGACCTGACACTGTCACGTAACACCATCCATGCTCTAAAGCCGCTGGCCTTTTCTGATCTGGAGAGTCTGCGTTCCCTTCATCTTGATACCAACCGTCTCACTGTGGTGGGACCTCAGGATCTGACAGGTCTGGTTAACCTTCAGCATCTCATCATAAACAATAACCAGCTTACTAATGTTTCTAGAGATGCATTCGATGACTTCCTGCTGACTCTGGAGGACCTGGACCTTTCTTACAACAACCTGCGCAGGGTTCCCTGGGAAGCTATACAGAACATGGCTAGCCTGCACACCTTAAACCTGGACCACAACCTAATAGACCAGATTGATGAGGGTTCTTTCAGTGAGCTCTATAAACTCTCCAGACTGGATATGACCTCAAACAGACTACAGACTCTACCCCCTGATCCACTGTTCTCAAGATCACAGATTGGGGTTGTCAGTCCAACACCGTACAATTCTATCAGCAGCTTAAACTTTGGCGGGAATCCTCTACACTGCAACTGTGAGCTGTTGTGGTTGCGACGACTGATTCGTGAAGACGACATGGAGACATGTGCTACACCTGCTTATTTGGCGGGTCGCTACTTTTGGTCCATCCCTGAAGAAGAGTTTACCTGTGAGCCTCCACTGATCACCCGTAATACCAACAAATTGTGGGTGCTAGAGGGACAAAGAGCCACGCTTAAATGTAGAGCCATTGGTGACCCTGAGCCAGTCATTCATTGGGTGTCACCAGATGACCGCATAGTGGCCAACACCAGTCGCATTCGCTCGTACTACAACGGCACACTGGATTTTCTAGTCACTCGTGCCAGAGACGATGGGACCTACACATGCATTGCCATCAATGCAGCAGGGGAATCCACAGCTCTGGTGGACTTAAAGATCATCCCTCTGCCCCATCGGGGAAATGGCACGATTTCCCTAATCAACAATAGAGACCCAGGCTCCTCTGATATTAGCAGTGGGCGTGGTGGAGTTGAAGGTGGTGGGACTGGTGTGGTGACCGTAAGGAATGTTACTGGAGGCAAGGAAGAGGCTGGAGATAGGGGAGGGGGAAGGGGAGGGGGAAGCAGTAATGGAGGAATCAAAAACTTGGTTGGAGTTCTGGGTGTAACATCTAATTCAGCCCAGATTCAATGGAAAATGAGTCGATCTTCAACACCATACCTGGTGTGGATGTATCAGATCCAGTACAACAGCACAGCAGATGATGCACTTGTTTACAGGTAAGGATATTTAAATTTCTTGATCTCAACGGCAAGCCTTTTTATTGTATTGTGGAAGCACAACATTTTTGACAAAATACAAAAAAGATGTATTGGTTTTCTGTCATTCAGTGGGAGTGAATGCATGTAAACATCCTTGGTTGCTCATGTCCATGGATTATAGGTCTTATATATTGATAAAGGGATAAGGCCAAAGGAAACAGACACAGCCCCAAAATGGAGGGAGGATTCAAGCTGAGCCATGAGGCTAAAAGAGATACAGGTGGCTATTTATAGCCCGGGAGGGTAAAGAAAGCAGACCAGTGGAGTGAGAGAACCTGCTGACTCTGGGGAAAATGAGAATGGACCCTTTAAAAGAGCAAAACCTACATGTTTGAGGATGGTGTCACAATGCATCAGGAAGAGTGAAATGGATATAAATGGAGGGAAATCTAGTGCACTCCACAGAGACAGAGTTATCTTAAATCATTTGCACATACTGATTTCAAAGGAGTCTCTCTCTGCCATAGTTTCTCCCACCATCCCTGTGGTTTTGGGGCAACTCATATATTAAAGTCTAAGGAGAGCACACCATTTGAATAGATGTTTAATGAGTACAAACATAACACAATTTGGAGAATGGCAACAATATTCCCTAAACACAATGATCAATAATTAAAGGATGCACTAACGTGGCCATAATTCCCAAAACTTGGCCTAAGCGGGGTGGGAGGAGTTAGGCGCCATTCAGACTGAACGTGCTCTTGCATTAACAATAGCTAGATGAAGCGCAACTAATAGAACAGAATGCAGGTGACTCAAGATGCCCTTTTAAAAGTTTACATTGTTTTAACTTGAAACAACATCTTGAAAACATGGTGCCTCTGCTCAAGATGCCAGTGAAACGAGGGGCAACTGTCAAATATGAAAATATAGTACAGACAAATGTAAAAACATGTTCTGTGTGAACGGACCCTAATTATTGAAAAATGTGAATATCTTCCCTAGTCTCAAAAACAAAGTGGGCTTTGCCAGGCTGAATTCAAATATCCTACATGAGAAATGGTGTAAATAAAAAAGAAATCTCTCCATGCCATACTCCATTTTAACATCTGATTCGTTCATTTCACTCTCTCCCCTCATTACCTTTTTTCTTGCCCTTCTCAACCATCCAGGAGCTCAGACTCTCCAGCCATGCACACTTAATAACTCAGAAGGGAACTCACAGACAAATCCACTAAGCACACACGCAACATATTCAATCACTGCACGTGTATGCAAGAATCCATTCAGACATGCTAAGGACATATCTTCAGAGGCTTAAAAAAGGAAGTAGCATTGATGGGAATCAATAATGCATGATGAAAGTGAGAGGCCATGTTTGTGTTACATGGAGAGAAATATATATATAGACAATGGTGGATGGGATGTGCAGAGGGGTGTATGAGGGTAGCAGAGGAAGCAACAACTGGTGAGTGATGGCAGGCAGAGAAGTGGATGAGTGGGAGGCCAGGCATAATGGACCTATTACTACAGCTATTCCCATCAACATGCAGGATTCTCCAAGTGTAAACACAGTAAGCCACTCTGGAAAAAAACATGCATTAACGTACAATGACTTCCAACACTTACTGCATTCGCTTAACAGGTCTCATGAATAGATAGACTTGTTCCTTGATATTCTTCCATTTACTTTTGGTAGGGAAATGTATAAAAAAGTCCTACCATACATCTTGTTTGAAAATTAACTTTATAAGCTGAAGTGTGTGATTTCTGCGCGAATAGTGACCCAAAATGGAACTGCAAAAATAATCAATGCCTGCGTTCGAATAATTGTGTGCATTCACACAGGGCAGCCCATATATGCTCGTATAAGTGTCGGTACGGTGTCCTACTCGCAGCCAATTGTATCTCTGTGTGTGTGTCTTTGGGGTGCAGGGTTTTAGAGAGAGGGGGTGTGGATTGTTCTATGGCTAAATCTGGTGGAATTGTTTACGGGACCTTCCGGCTGGGATGAGAAAATTACACACATCAGCTTTATGTTATGTAAATGGAGGGGGGGGGAACACAACAAAAAAAACAATGAGCATCACAATTCATATTGGTGGAAATGTGTCCTGAACTAAAATGACATGTTCTCCATCTACGGCCTCCTTAAAGGATTAAGTTTACTCAAAAATGAAAATTCTGTTATTATTTGCTCACCCTCCTGTTATTCTAAACCATGAAACACACCCAAAACCTTGAATGAATTTCTTTCTTTCATGGAAAACCAAAGGAAAGGCAGAATGAAAGCCTCAGTCACCATTCACTTTGATTGAAAGGGTTTTGTTCACTTTCATTGTATGGGTTCATGTTTTTGGAACAACAAAAGAAAATGGTGAAAGCATTTCCATTTTTGAGTTAACTATCCCAACCGATCATTAAGACAAGTTTGCTGTGAAGCTTGTACTTTACAATCATCCATAAGAGATAGGAAATTTAATATGCAGATAAGCATGCAAATGTCTCATTGATATGCAGTGCCACACTGAGCTCAAAAATACTGCTTGCATGTGAACAGTCTTTGATTCCTTTCAGTGCAGAGCTTATTCAATAACACTACAGTTCCTTTTATCGAGGCTCATAATCAAGGGAAGATACAGTGTTTTAAATAAATAAATAAAAATGATGAATCTGACAAAAGATTGTTGAATCTAAAAGAGAAGGCAGCAAAGAACTTATTGAAACCAGAGCAAATGAGATTAAAAAAATGTTCAAGGTCCTTCGCAAGTAACCAGCAATTAACTCTAAATGAATTTAGAGTCTTGAGTCATGTGTAGCCATCCACAACATTTTCATTAAGGGCACATATACCAAGCAGCCAAAGAAAATCCTGAGGACACAGTCAATGAAGTCCATTAAAGAGGACGGTATAGACCCTGTTTCCGGGCGAGATGGCAGATTTGACCCTGTAAAGATTAGTGTACTCCTTTAAACTAAAAGCCTGAGCTTTAATGTAAAAATGCATCATCTAATAAAACTGTAGTTTCTCTCTTAATCTACTCATTTTTTGAAACCCCTTCGTTCAGGGTATTACATTGAAGGCTACAAAACAGAGCTTATCTTCTCAAGTTCACCTAGTAATACCTTAAAGGGATTGTTCACCCAAAAATGTAAATTATGTCTTCATTTACTCACCCTCATGTTGTTGCAAACCCACATGCCTTTCTTTGTCCATGGAACACAAAGGGAGATGTTAGGCAGTTCTTTAAACTTAGTCATCTTTCACTTTCATCTTTTTCCATACATATTCTGCCTCATTTGTGTTCCATTAAAAAATATGATGTCATCACTTGAGTTTGAATTTGTTGTTTTGTATCTCTTTAAATGTATTTGATCTGTATACTCTTTACCTTGTATTTCTTTTCAATGTTCTCTTTTTTTATTTGGTGTCAGGATTCTGCCTCCATCTAGTAACAGTTTTCTGCTGAAAAACTTGGTGTCCGGAGCAGACTACAGCCTGTGCGTCTTGGCCATATCTGATGATGGCATCTCCACCTTGGTGACAACAAAGGTATTGGGCTGCATACAGTTCAGCACCAAAGAGGATTATCCAGAATGCCGTTCTCTGCATGCTCACTTCCTGGGCGGCACACTGACAGTGATGGTGGGTGGCGTGGTCGTGGTAACCCTTCTAGTTTTCACTGTAGCCATGATGGTGCGGCATCGCATCTGTGGAGAGTGTCAGGACGATGCCAATAGAGCGGGCAAGTTTTTGCCAGCCAAAGGGGTAGATGTTTATGCCCAGACAAATGGAAACAACGGTATGATGATGGTGGCATTGCCAAATGGCGTCTTGGCCCAAAGAACAAAAGAAAAACAGGACAAATCCAAACACAAATCTAAACAGAGCCCAGAGCCACACCGTGGCCAGAGCACAGACACATGCAGTAGGGGAGATGGGGTGGTGCGGGAAAAATGTTTAACTCCACTCACACCAGAGAGTGAGAGACTGACAATCTACTACTCTCCAAGTAACACACTGCCTCTCCCTACAAAAAAGGCTGTGAAACGAACAGGCAGGCTCAAGTTGCGGAGAAAGTCTCTGGAGAAAGACAGACAAGTCTTGGCCTCATTCCCATTGACACAAGATGGAGAGAAAGGAAGGGAAGGAGGGTCAGACTTGAGGCAGGCACTAAAAACCAAGCGCAGCTGCTCTTTCGATGTGGGTGAAATCACCACCACCACATGCTACAGTTACGCCAAACGGCTGAGCGTTATCTGGACCCGTCGTAGCCAGTCGCTACATGGCTTGCTGGTCCACTGTGCCTCCACAACCAGCACATCCAGCACTGGAAGCGAGCAGTACGGCAATGCCCTGACGCAGAACTATCTCCATGCTTTGGTTTCCAACAATTCCAACTCAGCTTCTAACTCAAGCAGTAGCATGGCTGTCAATCCCAGGGACCTGGAGGAAAGTGTGGTGTAGAGATACGAGTGAAAGAAAGACCTTATTGTGTAAGACCTTATTGTGTAATAAATGCAGTGATGCAACACTCATTAATGCGCCACATTCAGGCGGTTTAAAAGACCAACACAAACAAACTATAAAAACAAGACTATAAAGAATTATCAGGGGAGTGCCAAGTTGATTAGGAGTAGTGCTCCTGACACAAAGGAAATGGCAATATCAAATTATGCTAAGACAAAGAATGACGACAAGAGAAACGAGGATAGGTTTGCTTTTTATTGACGAGCCAAAGGCATAGGGGATTAAAACCTAAGGCGTCTGTTTCAACAAGATTAATTAACCAATTAATAAATTATTGAATAAATCAGACGCTACTTTGTACCGAAGCAACACTTTTTGAATGCTAATGAATTGAAACATGGGGTAAATATGACAAAAACAAATTTGAAACCCAAAGAGGGAGCACATTATCTGTTGAAATAAACCGCTGCAAAGAAGCACACATGCCTGAGCTCTATGATGAGGGAAATTACACCATGTAAAGTTTCTTTTCACTCTTTATTTTTGATGGTAATGTTTTTCAATGATAATTGAAAAGATTGGGGAGGGAGGCTCACTGAAAATTTCTGAACACTTTTGCTACAAGCATTTAAAATGGGGGACCAGTTGTTCAAATGTCATTCAACAGTGATCTGAATAATCATAACTGTTCTTGTCTGATCAGCCCTTTTCCAGAATCATTATAAGAATAAAAGCTATTCTGTAAAAAATATAGTCTTTATTGTGGAATGAAGCTCTAATTGAGATCAATCTGATATGCTATCTTCAAGGTTAATTGCTTAAGAAAGAGGCTTGTATTAAAAGCTACATGACACAAATAATGCTTTCTATCCCCAAAACAAAAGCTTAGCAGTCAACTGGCACCACAGCACCTAATAACTTGATTAAAATGTAAAATAGGATAATAAGCTTAATGTAATAATGTAATTACTACAACTCCATTAGAGCAATATTCTACCACCGGCCACTTAAATGGAGATTTAATCCTGATAATAAACAGCAAAAACATGAGCTGTTAATCTGGAGTCATCAGCAAAAACTTTAAGATACATTTTATGTCATTTAAGGTCCTTGTTTTCCTTTTGATTTGTGCATGATGTGCAATATATAGTCATGGGAGGGACCAAGCCCTCTGCAGTCCACTTTATATAACAGCTAACAGAGGAGACGGAGGCAAAAATGATAGAGATCAAAGGCAAGAGGTAGAGGTGTAGACTAGAAAAAGTGGACAGTGGCGCAGATAGGTTTACTGCATAAGACGATATGTAACATGCCTACCTAGACTGTGTGTCACACAGAGTACTTTAAAGGGATGGACATGTTCTAGTAATTTTGTAGTCAAGTAATCTAACCCACAAAAAAAGCAATCATTTACTTGTAAATTAAAATGTCAATAAAAAAAAATATCAAGACAGACATGTAAAATGTATATTTTATTTAGGCAGAGGCTGTATGCACATAGCACTTTATTTGCACTAATTGTAAATAGCATCTGCCACACAGCTTGACTATTTGCACTCAAATATTCTGGTGGAAACACAGAAATGAAAGACAAATATCACCACTAGTAACAACGTTTTGGATGTGCTTTTTCGTGTGGACGACCTGGCTTCGATTCTGCTTTTTGTCTCAATTGTTTCCTATCCTGTTTCCTGTCTCCACTGGTGTTTATATACTAACCATTTAATTTTGTGGTTACTATGATTTTAATACAAAATAACATGGTGATACTATGGTTACTGTAATAAAACCAAGGGTAATATTGCAAGGTAAGAGTTTGGTGTAGGGGTTGGTGTAAATAAGCAGTGATGCCCCTATACTGCATGTTAGTATTTAATTAGGGGTGCAAATAGTATCTGCCACTATTTGCACACTGCAAAATGATGCTTTTTGTATTTGTTATACCTAGGGCAAAAAGTAATTCTGATTATTTTAATTCACAAACATTAATAAGAACGGTTTTCAAAATAAGCTAACTTCAGCATAGTATACTTTTATTTTGGGGAAACAATGAAATGAACAATATGCATTATTAATAATAAAAAAAAGGATTTAAAAATAAAAGTTTTAGTAAAAAACATTTGTACTCACACAGAGCTTGCATACAAACCAAAGTGGACAGCATTAGGCTTCACTTTTTCCACATTTTATATTACAGCCTTATTCCAAAATTGATTAAATAAATTATTTCCTCAAAATTCTACAAACAATACCCCATAATAACATTAACGATGTTTGTTTGAAATCGTTGCAAATTTATTAAAAATAAAAAACAAAAGAATCACATGTACATACATCACAGCCTTTGCTCAATACTTTGTTGAAGCACCTTTGGCACAAATTACAGCCTCAAGTCTTTTTGTGTATGATGCTACAAACTTGGCACACCTATTTTTGGGCAGTTTCTCCCATTCTTCTTTACAGGACCTCTCAAGCTCAATCAGGTTGGATGAGGAGCGTCGGTGCACAGCCATTTTCAGATGCAGAGATGTTCAATCGGTTTCAAATCTGGGCTCTGGCTGGGCCACTCCAGGACATTCACAGAGTTGTCCCATAGCCACTCCTTTGTTAGCTTGGCTGTGTGCTTAGGGTCGTCGTCCTGTTGGAAGATGAACCTTCACCCCAGTCTGAGGTTCAGAGTGCTCTGGAGCAGGTTTTCATCAAGGATGTCTCTGTACATTGCTGCATTCATCTTTCCCTTGATCCTGACTAGTCTCCCAGTTCCTGCAGCTGAAAAACATCCCCACAGCATGATGCTCCCACCACCATGCTTCACTGTAGGAATGGCATTTGCCAGGCAATAAGAGTTGATAAGATAATTCAGGATAAAAAGTTCAATCTTTGTTTCATCAGACCAGAGAATTGTGTTTCTCATGGTCTGAGAGTCCTTCAGGTGCCTTTTAAGGAGTGGCTTCCATCTGGCCACTCTACCATACTGGCCTGATTGGTGGAGTGCTGCAGAGATGGTTGTACTTCTGGAAGATTCTCTCTCCACAGAGAAATGCTGGAGCTCTGTCAGAGTGACCATTGGGTTCTTGGTCACCTCCCTGACTAAGGCCCTTCTCCCCCGATCACTCAGTTTGGCCGGGCGGCCAGCTCTAGGAAGAGTCCTGGTGGTTCCAAACTTCTTCCATTTATGGATGATCAAGGCCTCTGTGCTCAATGGGACCTTCAATGCAACAGAAATGTTTCGGAACCTTTCCCCAGATCTGTGCCTAGATACAATCCTGTCTCAGAGGTCTACAGACAATTCCTTGGACTTCATGGCTTGGATTGTGCTCTGACATGCAGTTAACTGTGGGACCTTATATAGACAGGTGTGTGCCTTTCCAAATCATGTCCAATCAACTGAATTTACCACAGGTGGACTCCAATCAAGTTGTAGAAAAATCAAGGATGATCAGTGGAAACAGGATGCACCGGAGCTCAATTTTGAGCGTTTTTTTATTTTATTTCACATTGTCATTATGGGGTATTGTTTGTAGAATTTTGAGGAAAATAATGAATTTAATCCATTTTGGAATAAGGCTGTAACATAACAAAATGTGGAAATACTGAAGCGCTGTGAATACTTTCCGGATGCACTGTATAAACTCTACATAAAAAGTCTATATAAAAAGGCAATCAGATTTTTTAAATTTCACATGTCATTATGGAAAAACAAGTGGTGAAAGTTGGCTTTTCAGAAAATGTGCTGAAAATGTGTGAAAATGTGCCTGTGTTCAGAGATTTAATGCTTGGTATGCATGACTCCAACAAGAAACGAATACCATTAGAATAGAATTCAATAAGAATCAATATATTACAAGTATTGGCACACTTGGCTTTGCTTGAAAACTCATTAAGATGCCATCATGTCTCCTCTCATGCAACACCTTGATGACACACATCCACAGCACCCACAAAGGAAAGGCCTCAATTGTAACTGCAAGATTCAGACAAAGTACAGGATAATTCAGCATTGCCAGCAGCAGGCAAATACACAAAGGAAAGTCAATTTGATATTCGAGCAGTGTTTAAATAGTCTATTTTTTACATTTTTAAAAGTGTTTACATTTTTAAAAGTGCAGAATGATTCCGATTAGTTGATTACTCGTAGGCATCCATAGTTCTTTATTACAATGAATTTCACTGTATCATAAAGCACCCTAGAGAGCAGGATATAGTTGGATATGGCTAATTATTAAATTATGGAGATGGATAGAGATAATATATGCATACATATGCATTATAAATTCATAGCAACTTATGGACACTATTTGCCTTAAATAAATACATAAACACTGTTCTGAACCCCAGCAAGCTGCCTCAATCACTGACTACTGGCTACACATGGGGTTAGTTGAATAATAATAATAATAATAATAATAATATGTCAATGTCAAAGTCACCTTTATTTATATAGCACTATTAAAACAACACAAGTTGACCAATGTGCTTTACAGTCTCACTGAAAAATAGAAAGAGAAACATACTACAATAGTAGAAAGATAGAATAAAAGATAAAAATATAAACATTTAAGACGAATAAGCCATGGCAAACAGATATGTCTTAAGTTGTACTTTAAAAACATGTACAGAGTCAGCATCCCTAACATATAATGGCAAACTATTCCAAAGTCTTGGCGCTACTACTGCAAAAACCCGAAATATAATAATATATTTATTTTGTATAGCGCCTTTAAAAGTAGCTTTCTCAAAGCGCTTTACAGACAAGCATAACAGCAGAGAAATAACACAATGTAAATAAAAATGAGCACATAAAATTAAGATCATGTAAAAGCAATCCTAAATAAAATGTTTTAAGAAGAGATTTAAAAGTCACTAATGTTTTTGCTTCCCTGATGTCGGCCGGAAGGGAATTCCAGAGCTTAGGAGCATAGACAGATAATGCTCGGTCACCCCACGTATGAAGCCGTGTCCTCGGAACAACCAAAAGACCACTCTGAGTGGAGCGCAGATTGTGACGTGGTGTGTAAGGGATTAATACATCAGTCAAATACTCCGGTGCCAAATTGTGCAGAGATTTATAGGCCAGCATAAGGATTTTAAAATAAATACGGTACCTAACAGGCAGCCAGTGCAGGGACTCCAAGACCGGGGTTATGTGGTCCCTAGCCCTGACCCCAGACAGCACTCTAGCAGCTGAATTTTGAAGATATTGCAGTCTATCCAATGATGATTTAGATACCCCAGCTAGAAGACCATTGCAGTAGTCAATGCGCGAAAAGACAAGAGTTTATCAATTTCTCAGCTACCGAGAAGGACAACATAGGACGTAGCCGGGCTATATTTCTAAGGTGATAAAATTATGTCTTAACTGTATTCTGGACAAAAGGCTCAAATGACAGTGTGGCGTCAAATATGACACCCAGATTTTTTTAATTTGATCTTAAACTCCAGTGTAACGCCATCAACAGATAGAGTAGGAGACCCAACCTTCCGCAGTTGATGAGGAGATCCAAGGAGCATAACTTCTGTTTTTGAGCCGTTTAGAGACAGAAAATTACTGGACATCCAAATCTTTATCTCAGCAATACAGTTAGAAAGATGCCCAACGTTAACTTGCTGACCCGGTCTAGTATGTATATAAATCTGTGTATCGTCAGCATAACAGTGATAGTTAAGGTTGAGAGATTGTAGTAATTGACCAAGTGGATAGATGTACATACTAAAGAGTAAAGGACCCAAGACTGATCCTTGTGGAACACCTGTATGAACAGTTGAATTCAGAAGTTTACATACACCTTAGCCAAATACATTTAAATGCTATTAAAACTACTTTTCCACAATTCCTGACATTTAATTGTAGAAAACATTCCCTGTCTTATGTCAGTTAGGATCACTACTTTATTTTAAGAAAGTGAAATATCAGAATAGTAGTAGAGATTATTTATTTATTTCAGCTTTTTGTTCTTTCATCACATTCCCAGTGGGAAATAAGTTTACATATAGTATTTCGTAGCATTGCCTTTAAATTGTTTAACTTGGGTCAAACATATTGGGTAGCCTTCCACAAGCGTCTCACAATAAGTTTTGTAGGCCTTCTTGCTCACGCATGATTTTTCAGTTCTGCCCAAACATTTTCCATCAGATTAAGGTCAGGGCTTTGTGATGGCCACATCAATACCTTGACTTTGTTGTCCTTCAGCCATTTTGCCACAACTTTGGAGGTATGCTTGGGGTCATTGTCCATTTGGAAGACCAAATGGTGACCGAGCTTTAACTTCCTGGCTGATGTCTTGAGATGTTGCTTCAATATATCCACATAATTTTCCTTTCTCGTGATGCCATTTTGTGCACAAGTCCCTCCTGCAGCAAAGCACCCCCACAAAATGCTGCTGCCCTCCCCTCATTTTTAGACACTTTTGTTGTCAGAGTGTGATGCTTAATATTTTGAGCATGCTTTATACTTCCAAAGCTACCCTAGAGTACACTGGTGGCCAAAAGTTTGGAATAATGTACAGATTTTGCTTTTATGGAAAGAAATTAGTACTTTTATTGAATTAGCAGAGTGGCATTCATCTGATCACAATGTATAGTCACGACATTAATAACATGAAAATTACTATTACAATTTGAAAAAAAAAAAAGATTCTTCTTAAACTACTTCAGAGAGTTCTCAACAAAACAATTATACACATGCAGCGATGACAGCTTTGCAGATCCTTGGCATTCTAGCTGTCAGTTTGTTCAGATACTCAGGTGACATTTCACCCCACACTTCCTGTAGCACTTGTTATAGATGTGGTCTCATCGGGCAATCTAGCTGATCTCACAAAAGCTCAATGGGTTAAGATCAATAACATTATTTTCCAAATATCTATTGTCTAATGTCTGTGTTTCCTTGTCCACTCTAACCTTTTCTTTTTGTTTTTCTGTTTCAAAAGTGGCTATTTCTTTGCAATTCTTCCCATAAGGTCTGTACCCCTGAGTCTTCTCTTTACAGTTCTATAAGAAACTGGTGTTGAGTGGGTAGAATTCAATGAAGTTGTCAGCGAGGACATGTGAGGCATCTATTTCTCAAAATAGAGACTGATGTACTTATCCTCTTGTTTAGTTGTACATCTAGCCTTCCACATCTCTTTCTATCTTTGTTAGAGCCAGTTGTCCTTTGACTGAAGACTGTAGTGTACACCTTTGTGTGAAATCTTCAGTTTGTTTGCTATTTTAAGCATTGTATAGCATTCATTCCTCAAAACAATGATTGACTGATGAGTTTCTAGAGAAAGTGGTTTCCTTTTTGCAATTTTTTACCTAACACTGACCTTAAGACTTGCCAGTATATCGCATACTGTGGCAATTCAAAAACAAACTAAATTTCATGAGCCCAATATCTTTCAACTGTGTTAGATATAATGGCAAGTGATTTTCTAGTACCAGATTAGCAATTTAGCCTGATTACTCAAGGATAAGGTGTTGGAGTGATGGCTGCTGTATATGGGGCCTGTCTAGATTTTATCAATCATGACTTTTTTCACATAGTGATTGTGACTGTTTTTTTCACATCAGTAATGTCCTGACTATACTTTGTGATCAGTTGAATGCCACTTTGGAGAATTTAAGTACCGATTTCCTTCCAAAACAGCAAAATCTGTACATTATTCCAAACTTTTGGCCGCCAGTGTACATAAATGTCTTTACACACTCTGTGAACAGCATGCAACTCCAACAGCCGGAGACACCGTGTGGGCAGCCAGGGAATGAGGTGGTGATGGTGATGAAGCAACTGTACCCTCTGATTGCAACAGATGACACTCTGGCCTCCTTGACCCAATTAAAACCTACTGATTGGCACATAGGTAGTTAGAAGATCATTCATGCAGGAGTGTGGGGATGGGGGTGTGCGTGGTCGTGTATCTGTCTGCGGGAGAGGGAGAGTGGTAAGGCATCATAGTGATGGCGGAGGGAGATCTGAAAAGGCCGACAAAGCATAGAGAGAGTCCGCTGTGTGAGACAACGAATATTGAGGTGAACTTTTATTTGACTTGCCAATGTATTTATTTGGCCATAAAGAGCTATTTTTGTTTATGTTGTGTCTGATGCTATAGGAGTAATTTAAAAAAACTTGCGTTGACTTTTTCCGCTGCCTTCTAACTCCTCCAATTGCCCTGAAAATCCGAACTCTGTGACAAGGAGGCGCAGTAGCAGTGATGCAGACAGAGCCGGCCTGTTCACTCTCTGGCTGTGATGACTCCACAGCAGCTGCACCCACTAAGATCTCCCTTGCTCTCCATCTCTCCCCGGCCTCTCTCTTTCTTAAGAGTCCTGACAAGACGACAGCTAGTGCAATGCACAACAACTCAACGGCACACAAAATGCAGCCTAAGCACTTTAGTCTTTGAGTTTCAAACTCAAACCCACTGTACCACAAAACACATGATGGTTAACATTTGCAGTGCATACAAAGCGGGGGAGTGTTTCTCGAAAGTGGCTCTTATAAACAATTACTTTTTTTTATTTATTTGTCAGGCTCTCTGTTCTATCGAGTGTGGCCATGATCTCCACACCTCTCCAGCCATAGTTCTCATAAAATTGAAGTCCTCCTTAAAGGTGAAGTGTGTAATTTTTTCAGCATTTAAATACTTACTCCAAATACTATAGCCTGTACTATAGCCAAGGAGAAATAAAAACAGAGCTGCACTTCTTAACCACCTGCCCTATTTATAATGAAATTCGAAAACACTTCTTTCCCAAATTTGAAATTATTTGTCCCAACTTCAAAAAGTTGAAGAATGATGCACAATCTAAATATTTACTTTGTGAACAAAGAGACTGCATTTCACTAGCAGCAAAGCACATCAATTCCTGCCACAAAAATAGGGAAGAGTCAACCAAACAGTGATGTGCCCATTTACTCACACACAGAAATGCACAGAGACACACACACAAAGACACATGAACTCACACAAACTCTTGTACACACATCACTAAAAAGTATATACACTTTTTTTTTTCTGTTTTTCCACACTTGTTCAATACAGAATTTGTTCTACTTTGTTCATTTTTTTTATACCTTATCTCACTACGCAGAAACAAATAGTTGCTGTCCCAAAAAAAAACACTTATCTCCAGTTTTGGCATTTTGTACTTTTTACCACAGACGGAATGCGCCGGATGACCAATTTCTACTGTTTGAATTGCGCAAAATGACTAATAAAATGATTTTTAAGCAGGCTCTGTTTAACCATTATCTCCATTGGCCTTGAGCAATGTCCATCTAAACGGTGTATGGCCCATCCTTACATTTTGAAGTTCGTCATCTACAGATTCTGCTCATCTATACTCAAATCTAAAATTCGAAAAACATAGATTTTTTTATAAATAACAGTATTGTTTTTTTTAGTTTAAAGTGTAGTGAAGAGACTGCCTACATCTCGCTGGCGCAGTGATTTCCCTGATAACCAAAGCCATTCATGCACGTACAATATCAGGTGGCTTTGAGAAGTAGACTATACCAGCGATATTTAGTTGCCAAATATCCATCTTTGCGAAACCACAAGTGAAAGCTAATTCTGGAATGAAAACGTAACACGAAACCGAACTGTCCAGTCAACAACCGGACTAGAAACCCTAGTCATAAAACTGATTTAGATCTAAAATAGTAAGTGAAAATAAAAAAAAATTGTAAGTGAAAGCTCATATTATATCCAAAAATAAGTTCTCTAGCAATTCATAACATACCAACTGAGTTCTGGGAACACAAATAGCTAGACTTGAGTTTGTAACTGAACATGTGCCATTGGAACCCATGATAAGGAAACCGTGGGTCCATGGTTGCAAACAAAAATCCAAGTACCATAAGTCCAATTAGAATATCAAACAGTTCACGAACAGATGTCATGATAGAATTCTATTTATGGTGCTAAAGGTGACAGTTATTTTTAATAAATTTGGTAAGATTTTCCTTGCTCTTGAAAAATGCATTTTTGAACCTTTCATCAGATAAAATGTAAGCAAGCAATTTGGAGGCTGATTTCCCCAAAAAGTGTAAACGCTTATTTTGTGGTGCTATCAAAATATTGTTCCGTTTATTTGAGCATCCTGATCAGTCCGACTCAATTTGGGACTATAGTTTTGGCCATATGGATGGCAGATGGGTGAAGTTTTCAGGAAACGTGTTTGGAAAGTTATTTATGCAACAGTGTCCACCTACTTATTTATTTCTTTTTTCAGCTGTCTTGGTTCCGGAAGTATTGTTCCAATTCATTTTTTCCACAGAGACTTCATAAAATCATTCAGAAGATCAACCAACCCAACCAGCTCCTGACCATTACAAACTTTGATTTCAAGCAATAAAACAAGTATTTGAAAATCGGCAAAAAAGACAAAAAATGTATACTACCCTGTCCTGGGAATAAACTACAATTCAATGCATCGTTGCCAATGGCGTAATATAATAAAAAATTATTGAAAAATATAAAATAATTTTATTGTGGATTATAGATATAGAATCAATCAATATATTAAAATTAAATGGCAAAATATTCATATTACAGTGTATATAAATATACTGTATAAACTGAAGTTAGTTTAATTCGCAGTGTGTCATGAAAGTGGGCGGTTTGTTTGCTGCAATCATCTTTTTCGTGGATTTTCCTCCTCAGAGTCATAGATTGTGTAGTTCTTTACCAAGAATTAGTAAAAAAACAGACAAAAGATACAATCTGGATCATAAAGGTGTATGGTAATACCTTCAACTAACAGCCGTCTCACTTGTATTTTTCTAATTTTTCCATTCTCTCCCCTGCTGTCTGATCTCCTTAGAAACCTTAGAAAGAACATTGTAAAGTTTGGATTTTGACTTGCTCACCTCTCTCTGTGCCTGTAGGTCATGATGTTCCCACTTTGCTTTCAATTTAAGCAGGACAGGAAGATTCAAGAAGAGAGGAGAGGGAAGAGACACAGCTTTTAGAATAGCACCACCTCCGTGACTTTTAAACCACCCCGTCTCTTATCCACGCTGCCAGCAAAGAATTACCCAGTAACCTTAGCCTGTTCTCTCCATCTCTTCTGCCTCTACTCCATCTCTTATCAAGGCCCATTCTCCATCCCAATGGGACACAACGAGAATGTGGGAGTCTGACAAGAGCTTTTCTGTTGGGGATTCGAGCTGTCAACCCCGTCTTCCCCTCCCCAGTGCCCCCAGGGTCCATTCAATCTCACTAGTAGTAGCAGCTCTCCCTTCATCAGCAGTGAGATTTCTCATTCATAACAGGCCTCAGAAGCCAGTGCTGCAAACCAGGATTTTGAAAAGGCATTAAGAAATACCTTTTAGGTTGTGAGGTGCTGTGTTCTATTCATGCTACTCCTTTGTTACCCAAGCTTTGATTCTGTTCTCCTGTGAGCACCTGCTTTATTTTACATGGAGGTGAGAGAATGAACATGGTGCAGAAAGGATATATAAGCTCATGTAGTCACACATTTGTTTCATCTAATGTGCTATAATCTGCAATAATGCGTCACTGATTCTTGAAGTATGGGACAAAACAGGTCACAAAACTGATTTATTTTTTTTTTTAAATGTTATCATCAAGGAATGATTTTGGATTCATTTGTTCAATATGTTCAGAGGTATTCACCTATGTTTAAGAGCAATCTTCTGCTTCTTCTCTTACAAAATGCACATAATTGGCTTTTCTTAAAACTCACTATGGGTAATCACAATCAGATTGAAAATATAATGGTTTCAAATACTTATAACTAGATAGGTAAAGTTTGTCAAATCAAACCTTGATGTTGGCTTGACAAAGCCTTTTAAAAGAGTTTTAAAAGTTTGATGGTTATACAGACATTACAGTAAGACAAACAGCCAGCCAGCCAGCGAGAGAGAGAGAGAGAGAGAGACACACATACATTTAAAACCGTGTTTGCATTTGAATTTTTAACAATTGGAGTTTGAATTGAAAGCATTCCGTTGGCCCATCTGAAGATTATGTCAATTTAAGTCTATTATATTTTTGGAAGATTTGATTGCCCGCTGTGCGAAAAATGCCAGTCTGATCATTTAAAAAATACAAAGCACACTATTCCAGAACAGCCTGAATGTCTGTGCCCAGTTTGGTGAATGTAACTTTAAAGCTCTAGGAGGAGTTACAATTGATAATTTTGGTCTTGGTTAAGAGATTTTGGCAAATACCTAAACAAAGTCTGTAGAATAACAGTATGTTGGCTTTGTTAAAGGGTTTTGTTAAAGGGTTTTTGGTGGTGCTAACTAACAGGACCTACTTAAAATGAGGGAAAATATAAAAAAAAAAAAAATCCCAAAACATTTCTTTACTGTTTGTATGACGATGTTGACTTATCATGGTAGGGACACAGTTAATATACGCACAATAAATAAAACGATGAAAGACCATAAAACTAAAGAGTTCATAGCAGGTGAAATATGGAAAGAGAACCTTCAGAATTAAGACTGGCTTTGATTTTGCCTAATTCTTTATACATTTTTAAAAGTATCTGGTAGGGACACCGCTGTGAAACCTTATAAAAAGTTATTTTTCTAAGATTAACCTTTTTCTTCTGTCAATAAATCTTAATCTTTAAAAGATACATATTTAGTTTTTGTTAAATATATATTATAAACTATATGAAATATTGAATTATGGTCAGAGGACAGGTGGTTGTGTGTGGGAGGGGGAATTGATCATGTAATTTCATAATTCTGATAAAGAGAAAATCAAATGGAATGGTGCATTAATGTTAAGAACATTCCAGTGATCATGTCTGATTAATTTCAAAGTGTAAATGTTGCTATTTTAAAAAGTAACAGGTAAAATACGGGACATGTTTTGTCCCATGTCTCAAGAATCAGCGATGAAAGTATAGAAAGGGGCCTCATATGTACAAAATAAACAAAACAAGAGAGTTATAACTTTTACTTGCCATTGACCTTCGTGGCAGGGCAATGGTGATACTGCTTGTAGCACCCTTGTTTCATAGTCATTTGTAGAAGACAAATGAATATTGTCAGAACATGTGCACTTGTGAGGGAAAACATCAGGACTTCCAAGTTCCAGAGCATTCCAAAAATAGTTTGAGGATAATGAGCAACAGCATCCTGATAAGTGACAGCATCCTTGTGGGAGAATATCGCTGGAGGCAAACTGCGGGTTGTGACGAGAACACCTCTAGGCCGTAGGGAGAACTTGTTCAGCAATAATGATGAGAGAAGCAGGCAGAGGCAATATTTACCACATCAACTGTGATTTACCAGAGAACTACACTGCCTCATAATCAACTAAAGGTTGCACAAAGTGTTCGGTAAAAAAATTCTTCATCCAAGTAAATGTAGATATTGATTCTTCGACACCATGCAGACAGACAAGGATCACGTGGAGCTGTAGGCAGATCAGTTCAACTCTTCTGTGAATGGTAGGAGGTTTGCTGCATTTAAATTGCCACAGTAATAACACAGAGTATTATTAAAAAGCAGTACTTCTGCATTGTTAACAGAGGTCCAGAGGTTGCGCTATACAAATCATCATTCGTCGTTAGTTGGAGGATAGAATAGATTGCAAATTTTCTTTCTATTTTATATGACTTAAGTCAAAAGTTGAAATCATTGCATCTATGTCTAAGTTACCTTGTGATTTTGAGTAAAATATTGTAAGGCTTGGCATTTTTTTAATGTAACATATGATAAGAGCTTCTGTGACAAAATCTCTTCTAGTCTTACATAGCACTGTGTTTAACGTTTTCAGCTTTTTCTTTTTATTCTGCTCTCACAATGCAAAAAATACAACAGACACTTCGTCCTGTGATCTGGTCATCCGATTAACAATATTCCATTAATTGTTCCACTTATAATCTCTTGTTTATCTCCACAAAATCCTTATGTCTTATTGCTGGCCTATTTTTGTAGCACTTTAAAAACTTTTTCTCCACTTTTCTTCCATTCTAATCCCTATTAGCATCCTTTACTGAGGGAAATGTTTCTAAGGTAGACCCGATGCATCACTTGTATCTGTCAAAATGTCAGAAAGCAGTTTAAATTATCTTTCGATGCTTTTAAAATTCAGTAAATTACAGAATTGTTAGGTTTTAAATTTTTTAGGTTAGTACTAAAGAAGTACCGCTTTGAAATGCAAAAGGACAAACACACTTCAGACTCATGGCCGTGACTCTCTGGGGGGAATAGGATGGTGTATTTGAGATTGTGTTGCTTGATTCAATTTCACATATTTACTTAGAGCTTTTCTCCCGTTTGTTTTTTCTCCATACTCCCTCGTTCTCTCTAGGGTTCTTTGTCTTTGTCAGCTTCCATCACTCTTTGTCTGATGCCTTCCTGCAGAGACTCCTCCAGTCTCACTTGTATATATCTCACTCTCCACATCTTCCACTCATATTCAATACGGCCTCCAGGCTCCTGACATGGCTCAACATCCTGACACTGATGAACATGTCTTGATATCATATGAAAGTAACCCTCAAAGAGCAGAGGCAGTGCAAATAGAAAGGAAAAGACAGACGGCAAAAGCAGAGATGGAAAAGCACTGGAGGAAGACATTGGGAGAACTTAATGTTCAGTGAACATGACTATTTATTATTAGAGCTACGTACAACATGGCCTGCTCAGCAGAAGTATTTCAAAAACAGCAGGACAGTGCCAGAAATCAAAATTAAATATTCAAGTCTTTTAATTCATCATTAAGCTCTGTTGAGTAGGGATGCAGCCTTGGCACCAATTTATTTTTCTCTTCATATCCCTTTCTTCAAGGCAAGCATTTTCCTGTGGTTTCTAATTGAAGCTACTTGTAAAAGAAATAGCCTGGTCTCTCAAACATCAGTCTTGAACACTATTTTCACCTACTGAAGCATTCAATAATGGCCAACATAATGCAATTCATTAAATGAAAGTACTACACAGGGTGTTACAGAGAAGTATGTCAGAGCATGAATGTGTGTGCTTGTGCATTGGCATGTCTTTTGTAAAATAATATTTAAATTAAACTTCTGCCACTATTTACTCATGTCGTTGCAAACCTAAATGCCAGAATGTATTAATGTGGAACACAAAACAGCAGTTAATAGTAAAGTACCAAAAATTACAAAAAGCACCATTTAAAGTACCATAAATGTAATCCATTTGACTCAAGCTATATAGTCCAAGTGTTCTTTTTTCATTATTATTGAACAAAACACACAAATTAACAAGACATATCAGCTTATACAAAAAGAGCAATGATACATATATATATATATATATATACACACACACACACACACTTTTATTTTTTTTAAGCAATAGGTTAATTTAATGTTATATAATAGTAATCATTATTATTAATTACATTTTTCTGGTGATATTGTGGAGAGAGAAAAAAGATATAGATATAAATTCACCGAGTTATAGATATCAAGACAATTTGAAACAATCATAGAAATAATAATAATAGTTGTAGTAGTAGTATTAATAATAATAACAACAATAGTAGTAATAGTAGCAGCGGCAGTAATAGTAGTAATAATAATAACAATAACAGGCCTAATAGTAGTAATAACAAGAGTAGTAGTAGTAGTTATATTATATACACTATTTACATATATAGAAAATACATTTAAGAAAGTATAGCATATAGAACATTATAATATATATAAATAATATCAATCTAATAATTGTAGAACAGTAAATTAAATAATACTCTGACATTATTGATCTATTATAGAAAGTTTGTATTTATTTAACATAGAAAGTCATTGAGGCATCAACTCACCAGCTAATTTTAATCAATATTTAAGGGTGAGAACAGTGGGTTGAAGATTGTATAAAATTTTTATAATTGATTTTTTGGTTTCTCTTTAATAATATGGTAATATTACTCCAAGTGTTCTGAAGCATATGATAGCTTTGTGTGAGTAAAAGTCGTTATTCGCTGCATAGGTAGTCTGGGCTATTTTTATGGTGTTTTTTTGTCCTTTGTGGAGCTCGACAGATGTGGTCACTATGAATTGCCATTGCATGGAAAAGTTGTGTAAATATTCTTCAAAATTTTCCTTTTGAGTAAATAATGACAGAATTAGTATTTTTGGATGAACTATTCCTTTACTAGACCACAAATCTTACTTAACTGTACTAGTCATACATTATTTAATCATATATACTACCTGTCAAAGGTTTTGAAACACTTGACTGAAATGTTTCTCATGATCTTAAAAATATTTTGATCTGAAGGCGTATGCCTAAATGTTTGAAATTAGTTTTGTAGACAAATATCTAATTGTGCCACCATATTAATTTATTTCATTATAAAACTACAATATAATAAATAAAAAAAGACTTGGACCAAATAATAAAGAAAAGCAGCCAATAAGTGCCCAACATAGATGTGAACTCCTTCAATACATTTTAAAAAGCATCCCAGAGTGATACCTCCAGAAGTTGGTTGAGTTCATGTCTGCAAATTCTAGGCAAAGGGTGATTACTTTGAAGATGCTAAAATATAACACAGTTTTGATTTATTTTGGATTTTGTTTAGTCACAACATAATTCCCATAGTTCCATTTATGTTATTCCATAGTTTTGATGACTTTACTATTATTCGAAAATGTGAAGAAAAACAATTATAATAAAGAATACATAACTTGGCCTGTCAGTGATAAAAAAGACAAAGATAATTTAGAAGAGATATGTTTCAGCTGAAACTGAAACTGCAGACTTTGTGGACTGAAAAATGAAATTAAGTGAAGTTACATTGAGAAGAAAGTATTTTAAAATTCTAATTTCCTCAAACAATCTTTTCCACAACAGTCAGCTGACATTTCAATCTTCTACTCCACTAATTCTTTAACCTTGCTCTCACCGCTAGAGAAAATCCTTGAGAACAATTTGTTCTGTATGTTTAAGTTGCAACTGTCCACTACAATTTACACAATTAACAATACTTTATACCTATAAATGTACACTTACTAGAGTACACAGTGAATGGCAGCTGTAAGTGGATGCGTGTGAGTGTCATTATGTGGAGATTTACGCACTGTATCATTGCACACTTTAGTGTAAGTGCACATACAGTGCGTTGATCTTGGACTTTTGTACGTTCTAATTTGAAGCTGTGGGACAGCAGAGGAAAACACACACATGCAAACACAGGCCACGATCCGTTATACTGTTAAACTACTTTAGACACCATCCATGCCCTTAATACCCAATAAAAATTGGGTTGAGCCTAACCAGGCATGACATAAAGCAACAAGTGTAAGCAATCTCTTCCATGAAAATCAGATTTTTGTCCTAACAAGCCACGGATGTGACAAACGCCATGTGAAAAGACATTTTGTTGGTCACTTAGTTATTTTTATTTCTGTTACGACATGTCCTGAGCATGTGCACATCCCACTGCGCCACAGCTCTGACCAACCATCTGGTCCTTCATTTAGCAATGTATTAAAGCTGAAGTGTTATTTTTGCACTAATAGTGTCCCCAAAGACAAAAGCTTTTTTTTTTTCAGTTTTCAAGAACACCTTCCCTGTCCAGCAATGGTCAAGCTAATATTGCTGCCAGGCTGGTCGGGATGCTCAAACAAACAGAGCAATGTTTTGATAATGCCACAGGGCCAAAGTATTATCACTTGGCCCTGTGTCTCATTTATAGTTGTCTCTGCATATTAAGGTTTGGAAGTGCATTGTAATATGTGTTGTAAAAGATGCATAGGCTAAATAACAAATTGGTCATTAGTAGCTGTCTTCCCATACTCCTGATGTATAATACATTCACTGATCCTGATCCAGACCTTTAAAATGTGCCAACAGTAAACCTCAAGGGAGTCCGAGAGATGCTAGTTTCCCCATTCTACCTCTGCTAATGGTGGACGGCATAACCATACTCCATTATTTGAACAGTTAATTAAATCTTGTGGTGGTGGTTCTATATAAATTGGCTATATGAAGATGCGTAATAAAAACAAGAGCTCTCAAGCCCCAAAGGAAAACAGCAGCCTCCCTCCTGCTGAGATGTCCCTCCTATGTGAGCATGAGAGATAGAGAGAGCTAGAAAGACAGACAGACAGACACACACATAGATATCAAGTGTAAGAGATCGAAACCATGCAAAAAACACACTGAATTAATTCAGCGAAGACGAGAGAGGGAGATTAATCAAATGTGGATGGAAGAGTGAGCCTGTAAATTAAGGCAGCAAGAGAGGTTGAATGCTGCACATGTCCTGGAGTGTTCTTCATCAGTCTTCATTATAACCAGGCATGCCGGTTATACAAGCTCTGGCCATTATGCCTAGCAGCTTGACATGATTCTGAGAATTTAGCAGGTCAGGTTTTCCAGTTACACATGGGAATAAGGTCTACAGGGAAAACAAGGATTTACCTGTTCAAAAAGTGTGACTTCGACAAGGGAGAGAGAAGAGTGGAGAGTGAGGAGAGGCAAAAATAAAAAAACAGGGGTGGAAGGACAGTTTATGGAAGGCAATTTTCCAAGATGGTCCGTCACAAAGTTACTCTAGCTCTAGGAAAATGTAGATGGAAGAAACAAGAGTGAAATGGACAGCAGAATATTCCCAGAAGGGACAAATAGTCTTGAAAGGTATTTTAAGTCTTGGAGCAATTTTTCAAGATTTGTGCGCAAGTCAAAGATAGGAGATTAGATGTTTGAGATGTATGTTAGAGGGAGGAAAAAGAGTATTAAATGTTTCCAACAAATCCAACAACAAATTACAATTGTTAAAAAACATTTTTTCATCATTTACTCACACTCACGCAATGGTGATCTGTTTCTCACCCACACCTATCATATCTTCTGAAGACATGCATTTAACCACATGTCGTATGGATTACTTTTATGCTGCTTTTATGTACTTTCTTGAGCTTCAAATTCTGGTCACCATTCATTTGCATTGAATGGACCTATAGAGTGGAGATATTCTCCTAAAAATGTAATTTGTGTTCAGCAGAAATAAGAAAGACATACACATCTGGAATGGCATGAGGGTGAGTAAATGAGAGAATTTTCATTTTTGGGTGAACTTCCTCTTAAAAGGGATATGGTGACAGACCGAACATTCTGCCTAACATTGTGTTCCACAGAAAAAAAAGAAAGCCATATGGGTTTGGGGGAAGTAAATAACAGAATTTTCATATTTGCGTGAACCCTTTAATTGTACATTATATATTTTATAATCTTATTGCCATTGGTGACAGATGGGGAAACATTTAGTCAATACACTGTTTGATCAGATTTCATTTGCTAAGGAGATTTGTGTCCAATAACTTCTTGTTGATATGTCAACGTGTACTAAAAGACACACCTTTATCACAGAGTTTTGTAGCAAAACAATTGTATACTAATAATAACAGTGGTTATAGTTCAGGTTAGCGAAATTACAATAGAAAGTTAATTTACAAAACTGAACTTGAACATGATTGACGGTGCTTTTAAACAACCATCTAAATCAAGCGTTTCTATCATTTGGCAACTAAATGCTTCAATTTAGGAGCCAGTGTCTCCCTAATGATTTATTTAGTCTGGAGCCCTGAGAATACTGACACTTCAAAGCTCAGTTGTACAGGAAACATCTGTTCCCCCTCCCACCAATTATAAAACTGGCAAATACCAGGACAAATTCTCTTAACAGTGCCACCTAAAATTTATTTCTAAAGATAATTACAGGAAAGTTCCTTCCTTAATGGTTTATGCAAACACAATCATTTTATTCAAGCTAATAAAGTGTAAACACTCCCTGACAGCTTCTCTCATCTGCAGCGCTCCCTTCCTCCTAAAGCGGCATATCAGAAAGCAGTGAGGTCTGCACCTTTTTTCCAAGAGTGCCATTAGTGCATTCACTCAAACTCAGATCACATTATGCTGATAAATACCATATTATGTGTGTTTATTACTGTCTAAGGGCTAATGTGACATCCAGTGTGTTCAGATTTATCTGGGAGATTTCAAGAAAATAAAAAAAAATAAAAAATGATATGATATCTTCAAAATGGCATGTTTTTAGCTCTAGCGCACTCGAGATCTGATCACAGGCTCAGACGGTAGCCAGCATGACGGGTGACAAGACTGTGAGGTGCCTGGAGTTCAGATATGTTTCAAAGAATAGCACATTTAACAGGGGGAAAGGAATCTATTGGTTCAGTCATGGAAATATACCGCACTTCTCATCTGATCACTTACTCTCTCTCAGTCTGTTATTTCATGTTTGCAGTGTTCCAGTCTCTCCTGCGTTTTCTGAAGAAGCCACTTTAAGCCACTGATATTCCTTGACTAAAGCATTTGCTCCATATGTATTTGATCAGTATACTAGAATAATGACACCCATAATCTCAGTTCAATTCTGCAGCAGAGCCCCTTCAAAGGTGCAACTGAAGTGATTTTCAAGGTCTCGGATGATCACAGTTTTGCTGCTTTGGATCATTTATGCAGGCACTGCTATTTAGAAAGGTCTCTGTGTTGAACTATACCTAGTCTCGGCCTCAAATCATAAGACTGTGTACCACTCACAAAAAGTTTGCTGACCATCGCACACAAAACTGAAAAGTACTTAATCTGGCAAGCTCTAATCTGATTGGCTGACCTTATGCAACTTCTGTGATTAAAACACACAGGTGTATTTTAATTAAGTTGAGTTTACAAGATACCAGGTTGATACAACAAGTGCTTTTGAGGATGAAATAATGGAGTTGCTAAAAGTTGCAAGGTTAGTGCCTTTAATTCTTTGAAAAGACATTCAGTTCTGTTTAAAGCAATTTGGTAGGAAGTTAACTAGATCAGGAGCTTTCAAATGTTTTGATGCCAGGGACCCACAAATATTATAATGCCCATGTGAGGGACCCCTTGTGGGAGAACATTGGAAGTATGATATTATAGTCAACACATTGTTTGTAAAAAATAAATGATTGGCTTTGTAATAAAACCAAAATAAATGATTAGAATATTATCTTAATTTTTTTCAATTTGAAATGAATTTGTATAGGCTAACGCATTTCACAATAAATATAATTCCAAAAGCAGCATTATAGAGAAATCCAAGTGAGCAAGCTAAAGACAACAAAAGATACAGCACACAAACTATTCTATACTAATGTCAAGTTCTCTGAACATTTTAATTTGTCCTTATACCCTCTAAGCACCTCCTTGTCACCCCCAGTTTGAAAACCCCTGAACTAGAAATCCACAAGCAGAACTGTATATTCCCATTTCTGAGTCATGTTTGTGAAATGGTCTGTACTAACTACTTTGACTGGTAGAAAGTCTGATCAAACTCATTTTCCACTATTTTACAATATTTTCTGTTTGTAGACCTCTTATGATCTATTTCAGATAAATCACACCCTAAATGGCATGTAAAAAAAACAACTATGGTTGGTCTCTTTACATGGTCTCTTTCTGTCTATGTAGACTGCAATGTGGACCAAAAAACATGAGACTAAGTCTTACCTTAACTCCACGGACGCGGAACTCTGCTAATGCTCGGCTCATTTTGGCAGAGGCAGCTGGCAGGTCCTTTCCACTGGCAATGACTTTAACCAGGAGTGAGTCGTAATGAGGGGAGATGATAGCACCCTGGAAGGCAGAGGCACTGTCCAGCCTTATGCCCATGCCTTCTCCACTGCGGAATACCTGTCCAAGAGGAAAAAGAATGATGGTTAGAATACACATTAGACTTATGTCAGCTGATGTATCTGATGGACTAAACTTCAATTAAGCAAATTACAGAGATTTCTGAATGTTTGCATATAAAATGGCACATTATAGAAAGCAGCCTTATTTTCAATATGGGAAAAAGAAAAGAGGGAGGCCACACATTGCCACCCTGAGATTTGTCTGCAGGTAAAACAAAAAAAAATGTAGTGTTATATATATAATTTGACAGACAGAGGAAGATTGTAGTTCTACTACGCAACACACACACACACACACACACACACACACACACACACACACACAGAGATGGGTTTCGACCACATTCTACAGTGTAAATTGTAATGCTTTATTCTAACTGCAATATCCACATACAGCTACATAAGTAATATCTAATACACAGTGATGGCTGTAATCCAATTAAAGTAAATAGTTACTGTAATCTAATGAATTTTTTAGAAAATACAGTGCATTGGACATGGTCATTATGGGGTATTGTTTGTAGAATTTTGAGGAAAATAATTAATTTAATCCATTTTGGAATAAGTCTGTAACATAACAAAAAAAAGAGAAGCGCTGTGAATACTTTCCGGATGCACTGTAGTAGTATAATACATTACATTCAAAATTATTGTATTTAGATTACAGTAACAAACTTTAAATTAAAATTAATTTTATGTATATTATAGGGTTATGCTTATTTCAAATATGAATTATGTAAAATACATTAATTGTGGCCCCTTAACGAGTCATTGTGAAGGAGAAATGTGAGGTTCTGAGTTTATGGCTTGTAACAATGAACAAGAAATATAGTGGAAAAGTGTTTTAGAAAGTAACTTAAAAGTGATTAGTAATGGAATTACTTTTTCAATGGATTTTATATTCAATAGAATTTATAATTTGTAGTTGATTACTTTAAGTAACTTTCCCAACACTGCTAATATAGTGGTTGTGCAACAACCACAATCCGTAATTTTGACGGACTGAACAGAACACTCTCTTCTGTAAGTATTGCTTTCCATTTTGGGAGGGTAAATGCGATCAGATCTCAATTCAATCTCACTTGAGATGCATTGGAATTCCAGTTGTAAATGCAATACTGCTTAAGTATATCCAAGCACTACTTCTAAATAAAGCTTGTTAATGCTATGTGTAAAGGAGGAAAAACATAGCTCAGGTTTCCACACTCTTCTCTGAAAAAATTATTAAAATAGCATAAATATTTATGTAGCAATCACACAACATGGGCAGCAGCTGTGTTGAACTTTGTGCATGAGTGCCAGTTAAATTCTTAGCATTGTAGTAAATGAATGTGTCAATAGCCTGTTCAACCGTTTCGAGCATGATTCCAGAATCTCGGAACATGTCATTTGGATTGAATGCTGCAGCGTTTAAAGGTGTCTTTGAGCAATTTAACAAAACAGCTCTTCAGGGTGAGGCGCAGGAGGCAGCACTCAGTCACTACCTACACAGGAGGTTAAAAATAAAATAAAAAACAACAATTTAGAACCGAACACATCTCATTTAGCTGCCCTTGAACTCTGCAAACATTCATCCTGCAAAAATAGAGCAACTATCGACACAAGTACCTGTGCCAGCAATAAGAACAAATTGAGGGAATAAAACACTGACACACACAAACACACACAAAAATCAAAATGGCAGCAGCCATTTACTGTTGCAATCATGCTCGTCTCAGCCTCTGGCATCCACATCACAATCATCAGCTCAGTAAACAGACAACAGAGGTGTTGTGAGGTTTGAGTGTCGTACAGAGGAATGTAACGGCCATAGAGGCCTTGGCTTCATTAGCTCTGGGTACTGGCTAAGATTGCTTAACATCGATCGTGCTACCACTTACAATGTAAGACATGCTAATGAACAATAAATTCACCAGAGATTATACAAGCATCGCCATGGCAATCCAAGAGTAATTTCATAACGCTCAAATTGAGTGGAAATTGTATTTTATGCTGTTAACTGCTTCTGCCACCCAGAGACAAGCATCAGAGAGATAAGGCATGATTTCACTGTCATTTACAGCTTAATGTTGTTGATAGAAAGCAAGCAAATATTTTTTTATTACCAAGATTTGCTGTAAAGCAATACAGTAGTTCACCGAAAAAATGAAAATTCTATCATTATTTACTAACTCATGTTGCTCAAAGCCTGTATGACTTTCTTCCATGGAACACAAAAGGTGAATTTAAGAATATCCTGGCCACTTTTGTTCATAGAGTGAAAGTGACTCTGGACTTACAAAAAAGCACCATAAAAGTACCATATAAATGTTTCTGTTACGCAT